>NW_017689655.1:1338-5817 GCF_001879085.1 Nicotiana attenuata
CTTGTATTGCTTGCCTTGAGATTATTTGAGATTGATATTTGCTCTCCCCGACTTGAGATAATTGGAAACTATTGGATTATGAACCTTGAGACTTTTAATATAAAAAAGGAACTTTCACCTGTTCATGGCTTACTTGAAATTACTGTCATTCTTAATAAATCCTTGATTATTCGCCTTAATAATATATCATTATTGGACCACTAGTAAGTGTCGAAGTCGACCATCTCGTCTCTACTTCTTTGAGATTAGACGGGATACTCTTTGGGTACACGTTGTTTTCGTACTCATACTACACTTCTGTGTATTTTTATTGCACAGGTTCGTATGTGGCTAGCGGCTTAGTGGCATAGCGATATGGTTAATACGGAGACTTAGGTGAGTTGCATTTATCGAGATGATCGCAGTCAGCAGAGTCTCCTTCAGAGTATTGTATGGTATTTCCATTTCTGTCCACTTGTACTCTGGACAGTTATTGTACTTTATTCGATTCCTTAGTAATTGCTCATGTACTTGTGACACCGGGTTCTGGGATGTATTTGGGTTTATTCATTAATTTTAAAGGTTGTTAAATGTTTCATTATTTTTTCGGAGGAACTTGCTATGTGTTGTTTTAAATGTATAAAAGAAGTATTTTCGGGAATATTTAAATGAGAATTTCATTAAGTAGTTTGATTGGCTTGCCTGACACCGATGTCCGGCGCCACCACGACCCTTAGTGGATTTGGGTCGTGACAACATGATATCAGAGCACTAGGTTCCCGTAGGTCTCACGAGTCATGAGCAAGTCTAGTAGAGTCTCGCGGATCGGTACGGAGACGTCTGTACTTATCCTCGGGAGGCTACAGGGCTGTTAGGAGTACTTCCCTTCTTGATTCCTCGTCGTGCGATTTGATTCCTTGAGGCTTAGGCCCTTGTTTCCTTCCTACTCAATCTTACGCGACGCGAACCGCTTGTTATAAATCGAGAATTGAAGGATTGTAATTGTACTACGAACATGGTGCGGGGTGTTTCTCCCTACGAGGTTGTATAAGCTATTATCGCCGCCTTGTGGAATGATATTCTATTGATTCAGCTCAGTAGCGGTACTTCTGAGAGCCGTGAGGCTAGGCACAGGTTGCCATGATGCTTATGAACGATTATTCTGCAGTATTAATATGATGGTAGGATGTTTGCCTACGTGTCGAGGCAGTGAACGACATGAAGGGAGGTTTACTCAGTGCATGATCTAGAGATTCGATATTTTATTCCCGGAAAGGGGAAGGCAAACGGGCTGAGGATGTTAAGGTTTGGGTTGATAGGGTAACAAGACTCGCCATTTGCAAGCGTGGTGGAGTTCTCTTCTATAATGAGGTGTCGTTGTCCTTATTGAATGTACTAAATTCGTCTGCGTTATGATCTTCTACAATTGCCCTTGGAGCAGGATATTGCGGGTCAATATCAAAGAAGCGATGGTTAGAGATCGCGGGGTGCGGCTGGTCAAGATGGAACCGGTGTTTCTAAGGATGACGGCTCGAGAAAGATGATCTTCAGAAAGGTTTAAAGTTAGTAGCGATTTGTGGGTTCAAGTGCTACAAAGTTAGATTTCATCTAAGGCAACAATTGAGCAGCAAAGAATGAGGAAAGACATTTGGGAAGTGTCAGGCGGTGGCTAAAATTTCTAGAAGGCCAAGTATAAGGAGCAAAGGGCGAGTAGTCGATTAAAGGGATGAGTTCCGCCAAAGTGGGAGAGTGGCGGAGTTGCATATGGGCATTGTGGTAGGATGACTATACACCTTAAGGAGAGTTTGGAATGATTTGAGAATTTCAGAGATTTGTGATTGGGGTCTACGGATTTAATTTGAAGTATGGACTATTATGCGGCAGGAGATTTGATATAACGAGAAGGAGCTGCTTGAATGAAGAAGGATACAACATAACATCGAATTGGAAGGTTGTTGCCGCACATTTAAGTGATGTCCGCGAGGGATGAATGGACTTGTGCAGCTAGAGATTGAGCTCGGACTCAGGGAGGGTTATTGATGTCATAGTTATTGCACCTTGTGCAGCAGCGTTGGAAGATATCGGGTAGTGATTTCCACAGGCGGGTTATTCCCTGTGAGCAGGTTAGCGGTCGCGTGGTTGGCGAAGCTTTTGCGAAGAATTCTATTGGTTATTTAGCAAAGAGATCGGTTGTGCGAATGTGGTTGATGATTCAGAGTATAAAAAGGGGGTTTTACAGAAAGAATCCAAAATTTAGGCGGTTGATTGCGCAAGGTTATGTCAATAAGAGATAAAGAATTCCGGTGAGTTCCAGAGTTGTGTAATAGTGGCTTCAAGCTAAGTGGGAGAGTCCCACCGCCTATGATTGGGTTTCATGGTTAACTACTTGCGAGGTTTCTGGTTATTAGTATGTTGATGGGTTATTTTAGCTACGGGAAAAGAACATAAGTGGTGAATTGAGCAAAGGGATTGTTAAAGGTGTGCCATGGTTGGCCTTGTTGGCTCATGTTCAGATTTGAGAAAGGATTCAGGGTTTATGCCTCGTATAAGTGTGTGTTTCAAGGGAAGTGATTCTTCCAGGTGCTTCGTCGAGAGCGTATTCATGTGCTAGAAGATCTGTGGAGTTAATTATATTCAAGGCCAAGTCAGAGCGGGCGGCTCTCAACGACGGTCCTAATGGATTAAAAAGGGTAAAGTCTGGTGCCTAATGATTTCGAGCCTATAAGTACGGTTAAGAGTCAATCTTTTGTAGCAGCTTATGAGAAGAGGCCCAGAATGTTCTATGATGTGCTGGCTTGTAGTGCAGCATTTGAGAGTTATGAAACGGTTCGTAGGATTTCAGACAGCATGGTCTCGTGATTCAAGGTCACTTGGGATGAGTGCTGATAGAGTGTGGTAAGTGTTGAATGGAGTTGATATTGTTCCTATGGCAATCACAGATAAATTGGAAGAAGATAGATTCGTTAGCCATAGTTGAATTGGCATATTGGTGGTAGTGATCAGTTCCTTCAGCGTGATCAAGTTATGCAAGTGATTGTGACGGTACGTATCAAGCTTGTCAGCCGCCGTAATTGATGTTATTCAGAAGCATTCTACTGTTATGGCTTGTTATGTGGAAGCAGATTCGGAAGGGCTATGGTGGCTTAGACCACTACTTAGAGATTTGCATATTCTACGGTTATGAGAATTCACCTGTGTGATACTATGGATCTCCTGATGTGAGTTAAGTGAAAAGTTCTTATATGATGAAGTGTTAACCTATTAGTGGTTCCGGAGTTATGACGAAAATCGTGTTTTATTGCATGTTGTCATGATGGGAGCAGCGAGTGGTATGGAATTTGAAGTGAGGATCAAAGTTGCAGTCGGTGTTGTCGAGTATGTCACGAGCTCGGATGAGCAGGAAAGGAGTTTCGATGTTTAAGGTAAGTTGGTATTGTCTTTAGCGTCACCTGAGATTGGTGTTTTGTAAAAAGGGCTTTGCATCCTGGTTCAGGATTCTTGATCGCTTTTTAGCGTTAGTGCGGCCTGTGGTTTGGATGTACAGACCTGTTATCGGTTACGGAAGCTCGTGGGAGCGTGTCCTACAGGAAGACTGCATAAGTATGGCATCTAGTCACTTGACTGATGAAAGATTCAAACCAAGTATGAAGATTGTGATGATATCGTTAATTTGAGAATATATGCCTGGAAGGCACTCAGTTATTGGGTTGTGGACGGTGGAGGATTACTCCAGGTATGATGGTTATTCTGGTATGTTATGGGATAAAGGAGGTTATTATGGACCCAGGAAAGATTGTGGACCAAGTTCCATACGATTAGAATCGGCTTGAGGTCTGTGAATGAATTTAAATATGAATATGGGCCTTATATCAGGCCGGATGCGTTCATTTCAGCATAGCGCTCCTTATGGAGGAGTATTCAGATGTGGATATTATTTCGTCGTCGGCTATTTCATGTAATGCTATACTGTGACGTATGAGTTGTGAATGGCTCGAGGATTTTCCGATATGTTCCGCGTAGAGATGATGTCATATGAGCAGGAAGGCTCTCGAGATTCAGATTGTATATCGCACCTCAGTTGTGCTTGAGTTTTGTAGCCTATGGCACTATATGCTCCCACAGGGATTGTATTATGCACTTAGCGTGCTTGTGACCGATATTCAGCATTTTGTTGTAATGAGCAAATTAGCTCAATGCATATCTTCTTATGTGAGTTCTATGTGTGGATCGGGTGGCATGCCGCCATGGGTATGTTATTTGGATCGGGTGGCGCGCCGCCATGGATGTTATTTGGATCGGGTTGCACGCCGCAACAGTGTGATATTCAGTACAGTTCCCCATATCTGTTTTTATGTGTTTTGTTTCCTATTTTCTGAGGAAAGCTCATATTAGCTGTGTGCCCGCGTCGCATGTATGATTCGCGAGCGGGGTAATTGAATTTCCTTTTCAGAGTTTGTTTTCCTTTTGTGTCGCACTCTAATTGGTAGCCTATTGGCACAG
>NW_017689656.1:0-2089 GCF_001879085.1 Nicotiana attenuata
AGTGAACTGTAATACGAATCTAGCTAGCGTAGCTTGAGAGAGTGCGTCTAGTAAATTATCATAATTGCTTGAGAGAGATTTATGATAGCTGGAGAGTTCATGATTGATAGAGGCAACTAAGTCAAAGCTATAAGAAACATACAACTAAGCAAATCAACAACGGGGGAAACCATTACCTTAGACCTTTATTCCAATTGTTTACAATTCAAGCATAGTTAGTTTTCAGCTGTTTATTTATTTTCAATCTTGTCTTCTTGGTGATATTAAACAGATACAGCTAAGCCTTAGTTCTCTGTGGGATTCGACTCCGGACTTTTAGACCGGATTATATTTGCAGCGACCGCTTATCCTTTTTAGGACTAGAGTTGGGCGTGATCACCTTGAAAGAGGGAGAAAAAAGAAATAGAAATTGTTTCTTTTAAGAGAGATGTTACACCACCTTGTTGTCCATCATATATATTTTTAACCATCTACTAATTTATAGTGATTTTCCATACATCCTTATCCTATTTCATTAACACATAGTAACATCTTTTTAAGTTTTTCAAAATTACAATAAAAACTGAATCATTTTCTAACACTGTCTTATCCTCTCACGTATACTAGTCCTTTATTCATTTATTTATTTCTCCTGATAGAAATATTCACCTTTTTTTTTGCAAAAAATTACCAAAGTAAAAACTATCAAATATCAAACAACAGTTAAAATCACAAATGGTAAGATAATTGTGCTTTTAGACGGAAGAACCGATCTCGTAAATCGACAAAATCATAGGTAAGAAAGTATTTAACTTTCTAATCATTCATATGACACAACACCACACATAAGCACATTATTGCGTTTGTTTATGCATTTACCGGTACCTGTACATTTTGTGAGACAATTCATTAATGATTACCCATATCATTGGCATATAATTAGTACTTTTCACTAAAAAAATACCTTAATGTAACAATTTAAAGGAAAAAAGGAAAAGCAGAGACAATATACAAGTATAAATTTGTATATTTAAAGAAAAAAAATATAAAAGAAAAAAATTTATACATGTAAAAAGGCATTAACACTAAATTCTACACCTAGTTATAAATTTTTGTTTCCCAATTAGGCAATGACATTGACAATATAAATATCTAAAAAGCAAAAATAACATGCTAATAAGTATAAAAATCAAGATTTTAATTGGAAAAAAAGAGGAAAGAAATACATGGGAAGGGGTAATAAGAATAAATTGCATATTTGTTAGTCTCGGATCTATCTTTGAGTGCATCTACTGGCACAAAAGAAAAGAAGATGAAAATAAAAAACATCACAACCCATAAGCAAAATGTTAAAAATTAAAAAAGTGGAAAATTCAAAATAACTACAATTCAAGTAATCACAAAGTGAGAACTACCCCCCTTAAAAAAATAAAAAACTTGAAATATAAAGTTACCCACATTGATAGGGTGTTAGAGGTCGATGCTGAGGCAATAAAATTGTTGTTGGCATATTGGCCGTGTAGGACCAATTTCCTTTTTTCACACACGTAACTTTTGATTTCTCTATTCTCTACTGTAAATTTCTATTTAGTACTCAGAAAGTTTTTTATACGCACAAAGCAACTCGGTAAAGAAAACTCAAGCAGCTGAAAATGAAAATCGGAGAGGAGAGTAAAAATACCCAAAAATTAGTAACAAAGGAGGAGAACTTATTTCTTCATCAACAAAAATAAAATTGAAGTTTGATGCAGAGTTGATGCTGAGTGAGTAAAAAAGGGAAGAAAAGATGCAATTTATAACACATTAAACAAATAGGGATTAAGGATTCCAAAAGTCACAACCCAAGATGCAAGTTATAACAAATTAAATAATTGGGGGTTATGAACTTGAAAAATCACAATGAATGAAGAGGTGTGAGTTATGGATGTAAATTTTTTGAATTAAGATAAATGGTTAAATTGAATGGAAAAAGGCAAAAAAAAGAGAAAAAAGATAAATAGGATTCCTTCAATATAAGAGATGCCACATCATATTGTCAAATCCCTCCTTTATATATAGACTAGTGAAATTCTCTGCGCTTCGCGCGCTTGTCCTCAAATAATATATATAT
>NW_017689656.1:5337-5816 GCF_001879085.1 Nicotiana attenuata
GGATAACAGATAAATAGAACGTAGGAATAAATAAGGAAAACTACAACTAATCTCTTCTAACACAGAATACGTGGTCGGCGTGCCACACGATCCCATTTCATGATATATAAGTGGTCGGCGTGCCACACGATCCCATTTCATAATATATAAGTGGTCGGCGTGCCACACGATCCCATTTCATAATATATAAATGGTCGGTGTGCCACACGATCCCATTTCACAATATATAATGTGGTCGGCGTGCCACACGATCCCATTTCATGATATATAAGTGGTCGGCGTGCCACACGATCCCATTTCATAATATATAATGGTTTCCCGGCAAGGGAACAAGTATCAATTCAACTATCCCGGCGAGGGAGAATGCAAGTAAAGAGCTAGTTCCCGGCAAGGGAGTAACGACAATAACTTACGCGTCCCGGCAAGGGAATAATTACATCTCTTTCTCTTTCGTTCATTTCTTACTTCCTAACCAGGTC
>NW_017689657.1:0-5816 GCF_001879085.1 Nicotiana attenuata
GCAAAACCCGACTAGGGAATGGAGGCCCTATGTCTAAAATGGCACAACTCAGGGATTGGAGCCCTAATGTTGGCAAAAGGCGACTAGGGAATGGAGGCCCTATGTCTAGAAAGGCTGAACTCAGGGATTGGAGCCCTAATGTTGGCAAAAGGAGACTAGGGAATGGAGGCCCTATGTCTAAAAAGGCTCAACTCAGGGATTGGAGCCCTAATGTTGGCAAAAGGCGACTAGGGAATGGAGGCCCTATGTCTAAAAAGGCACAACTCAGGGATTGGAGCCCTAATGTTGGCAAAAGGCGACTAGGGAATGGAGGCCCTATGTCTAAAAAGGCACAACTCAGGGATTGGAGCCCTAATGTTGGCAAAAGGCGACTAGGGAATGGAGGCCCTATGTCTAAAAAGGCACAACTCAGGGATTGGAGCCCTAATGTTGGCAAAAGGCGACTAGGGAATGGAGGCCCTATGTCTAAAAAGGCACAACTCAGGGATTGGAGCCCTAATGTTGGCAAAAGGCGACTAGGGAATGGAGGCCCTATGTCTAAAAAGGCACAACTCAGGGATTGGAGCCCTAATGTTGGCAAAAGGCGACTAGGGAATGGAGGCCCTATGTCTAAAAAGGCACAACTCAGGGATTGGAGCCCTAATGTTGGCAAAAGGCGACTAGGGAATGGAGGCCCTATGTCTAAAAAGGCACAACTCAGGGATTGGAGCCCTAATGTTGGCAAAAGGCGACTAGGGAATGGAGGCCCTATGTCTAAAAAGGCACAACTCAGGGATTGGAGCCCTAATGTTGGCAAAAGGCGACTAGGGAATGGAGGCCCTATGTCTAAAAAGGCACAACTCAGGGATTGGAGCCCTAATGTTGGCAAAAGGCGACTAGGGAATGGAGGCCCTATGTCTAAAAAGGCACAACTCAGGGATTGGAGCCCTAATGTTGGCAAAAGGCGACTAGGGAATGGAGGCCCTATGTCTAAAAAGGCACAACTCAGGGATTGGAGCCCTAATGTTGGCAAAAGGCGACTAGGGAATGGAGGCCCTATGTCTAAAAAGGCACAACTCAGGGATTGGAGCCCTAATGTTGGCAAAAGGCGACTAGGGAATGGAGGCCCTATGTCTAAAAAGGCACAACTCAGGGATTGGAGCCCTAATGTTGGCAAAAGGCGACTAGGGAATGGAGGCCCTATGTCTAAAAAGGCACAACTCAGGGATTGGAGCCCTAATGTTGGCAAAAGGCGACTAGGGAATGGAGGCCCTATGTCTAAAAAGGCACAACTCAGGGATTGGAGCCCTAATGTTGGCAAAAGGCGACTAGGGAATGGAGGCCCTATGTCTAAAAAGGCACAACTCAGGGATTGGAGCCCTAATGTTGGCAAAAGGCGACTAGGGAATGGAGGCCCTATGTCTAAAAAGGCACAACTCAGGGATTGGAGCCCTAATGTTGGCAAAAGGCGACTAGGGAATGGAGGCCCTATGTCTAAAAAGGCACAACTCAGGGATTGGAGCCCTAATGTTGGCAAAAGGCGACTAGGGAATGGAGGCCCTATGTCTAAAAAGGCACAACTCAGGGATTGGAGCCCTAATGTTGGCAAAAGGCGACTAGGGAATGGAGGCCCTATGTCTAAAAAGGCACAACTCAGGGATTGGAGCCCTAATGTTGGCAAAAGGCGACTAGGGAATGGAGGCCCTATGTCTAAAAAGGCACAACTCAGGGATTGGAGCCCTAATGTTGGCAAAAGGCGACTAGGGAATGGAGGCCCTATGTCTAAAAAGGCACAACTCAGGGATTGGAGCCCTAATGTTGGCAAAAGGCGACTAGGGAATGGAGGCCCTATGTCTAAAAAGGCACAACTCAGGGATTGGAGCCCTAATGTTGGCAAAAGGCGACTAGGGAATGGAGGCCCTATGTCTAAAAAGGCACAACTCAGGGATTGGAGCCCTAATGTTGGCAAAAGGCGACTAGGGAATGGAGGCCCTATGTCTAAAAAGGCACAACTCAGGGATTGGAGCCCTAATGTTGGCAAAAGGCGACTAGGGAATGGAGGCCCTATGTCTAAAAAGGCACAACTCAGGGATTGGAGCCCTAATGTTGGCAAAAGGCGACTAGGGAATGGAGGCCCTATGTCTAAAAAGGCACAACTCAGGGATTGGAGCCCTAATGTTGGCAAAAGGCGACTAGGGAATGGAGGCCCTATGTCTAAAAAGGCACAACTCAGGGATTGGAGCCCTAATGTTGGCAAAAGGCGACTAGGGAATGGAGGCCCTATGTCTAAAAAGGCACAACTCAGGGATTGGAGCCCTAATGTTGGCAAAAGGCGACTAGGGAATGGAGGCCCTATGTCTAAAAAGGCACAACTCAGGGATTGGAGCCCTAATGTTGGCAAAAGGCGACTAGGGAATGGAGGCCCTATGTCTAAAAAGGCACAACTCAGGGATTGGAGCCCTAATGTTGGCAAAAGGCGACTAGGGAATGGAGGCCCTATGTCTAAAAAGGCACAACTCAGGGATTGGAGCCCTAATGTTGGCAAAAGGCGACTAGGGAATGGAGGCCCTATGTCTAAAAAGGCACAACTCAGGGATTGGAGCCCTAATGTTGGCAAAAGGCGACTAGGGAATGGAGGCCCTATGTCTAAAAAGGCACAACTCAGGGATTGGAGCCCTAATGTTGGCAAAAGGCGACTAGGGAATGGAGGCCCTATGTCTAAAAAGGCACAACTCAGGGATTGGAGCCCTAATGTTGGCAAAAGGCGACTAGGGAATGGAGGCCCTATGTCTAAAAAGGCACAACTCAGGGATTGGAGCCCTAATGTTGGCAAAAGGCGACTAGGGAATGGAGGCCCTATGTCTAAAAATGCACAACTCAGGAATTGGATCCCTAATGTTGGCAAAAGGCGATTAGGGAATGGAGGCCCTATATCTAAAAAGGCTCAACTCAGGGATTGGAGACCTAATATTGGCAAAAGGCGACAAGGGAATGGAGGCCCTATGTCTAAAAAGGCACAACTCAGGGATTGGAGCTCTAATGTTGGCAAAAGGCGACTAGGGAATGGAGGCCCTATGTCTAAAAAGGCACAACTCAGGGATTGGAGCCCTAATGTTGGCAAAAGGCGACTAGGGAATGGAGGCCCTATGTCTAAAAAGGCACAACTCAGGGATTGGAGCCCTAATGTTGGCAAAAGGCGACTAGGGAATGGAGGCCCTATGTCTAAAAAGGCACAACTCAGGGATTGGAGCCCTAATGTTGGCAAAAGGCGACTAGGGAATGGAGGCCCTATGTCTAAAAAGGCACAACTCAGGGATTGGAGCCCTAATGTTGGCAAAAGGCGACTAGGGAATGGAGGCCCTATGTCTAAAAAGGCACAACTCAGGGATTGGAGCCCTAATGTTGGCAAAAGGCGACTAGGGAATGGAGGCCCTATGTCTAAAAAGGCACAACTCAGGGATTGGAGCCCTAATGTTGGCAAAAGGCGACTAGGGAATGGAGGCCCTATGTCTAAAAAGGCACAACTCAGGGATTGGAGCCCTAATGTTGGCAAAAGGCGACTAGGGAATGGAGGCCCTATGTCTAAAAAGGCACAACTCAGGGATTGGAGCCCTAATGTTGGCAAAAGGCGACTAGGGAATGGAGGCCCTATGTCTAAAAAGGCACAACTCAGGGATTGGAGCCCTAATGTTGGCAAAAGGCGACTAGGGAATGGAGGCCCTATGTCTAAAAAGGCACAACTCAGGGATTGGAGCCCTAATGTTGGCAAAAGGCGACTAGGGAATGGAGGCCCTATGTCTAAAAAGGCACAACTCAGGGATTGGAGCCCTAATGTTGGCAAAAGGCGACTAGGGAATGGAGGCCCTATGTCTAAAAAGGCACAACTCAGGGATTGGAGCCCTAATGTTGGCAAAAGGCGACTAGGGAATGGAGGCCCTATGTCTAAAAAGGCACAACTCAGGGATTGGAGCCCTAATGTTGGCAAAAGGCGACTAGGGAATGGAGGCCCTATGTCTAAAAAGGCACAACTCAGGGATTGGAGCCCTAATGTTGGCAAAAGGCGACTAGGGAATGGAGGCCCTATGTCTAAAAAGGCACAACTCAGGGATTGGAGCCCTAATGTTGGCAAAAGGCGACTAGGGAATGGAGGCCCTATGTCTAAAAAGGCACAACTCAGGGATTGGAGCCCTAATGTTGGCAAAAGGCGACTAGGGAATGGAGGCCCTATGTCTAAAAAGGCACAACTCAGGGATTGGAGCCCTAATGTTGGCAAAAGGCGACTAGGGAATGGAGGCCCTATGTCTAAAAAGGCACAACTCAGGGATTGGAGCCCTAATGTTGGCAAAAGGCGACTAGGGAATGGAGGCCCTATGTCTAAAAAGGCACAACTCAGGGATTGGAGCCCTAATGTTGGCAAAAGGCGACTAGGGAATGGAGGCCCTATGTCTAAAAAGGCACAACTCAGGGATTGGAGCCCTAATGTTGGCAAAAGGCGACTAGGGAATGGAGGCCCTATGTCTAAAAAGGCACAACTCAGGGATTGGAGCCCTAATGTTGGCAAAAGGCGACTAGGGAATGGAGGCCCTATGTCTAAAAAGGCACAACTCAGGGATTGGAGCCCTAATGTTGGCAAAAGGCGACTAGGGAATGGAGGCCCTATGTCTAAAAAGGCACAACTCAGGGATTGGAGCCCTAATGTTGGCAAAAGGCGACTAGGGAATGGAGGCCCTATGTCTAAAAAGGCACAACTCAGGGATTGGAGCCCTAATGTTGGCAAAAGGCGACTAGGGAATGGAGGCCCTATGTCTAAAAAGGCACAACTCAGGGATTGGAGCCCTAATGTTGGCAAAAGGCGACTAGGGAATGGAGGCCCTATGTCTAAAAAGGCACAACTCAGGGATTGGAGCCCTAATGTTGGCAAAAGGCGACTAGGGAATGGAGGCCCTATGTCTAAAAAGGCACAACTCAGGGATTGGAGCCCTAATGTTGGCAAAAGGCGACTAGGGAATGGAGGCCCTATGTCTAAAAAGGCACAACTCAGGGATTGGAGCCCTAATGTTGGCAAAAGGCGACTAGGGAATGGAGGCCCTATGTCTAAAAAGGCACAACTCAGGGATTGGAGCCCTAATGTTGGCAAAAGGCGACTAGGGAATGGAGGCCCTATGTCTAAAAAGGCACAACTCAGGGATTGGAGCCCTAATGTTGGCAAAAGGCGACTAGGGAATGGAGGCCCTATGTCTAAAAAGGCACAACTCAGGGATTGGAGCCCTAATGTTGGCAAAAGGCGACTAGGGAATGGAGGCCCTATGTCTAAAAAGGCACAACTCAGGGATTGGAGCCCTAATGTTGGCAAAAGGCGACTAGGGAATGGAGGCCCTATGTCTAAAAAGGCACAACTCAGGGATTGGAGCCCTAATGTTGGCAAAAGGCGACTAGGGAATGGAGGCCCTATGTCTAAAAAGGCACAACTCAGGGATTGGAGCCCTAATGTTGGCAAAAGGCGACTAGGGAATGGAGGCCCTATGTCTAAAAAGGCACAACTCAGGGATTGGAGCCCTAATGTTGGCAAAAGGCGACTAGGGAATGGAGGCCCTATGTCTAAAAAGGCACAACTCAGGGATTGGAGCCCTAATGTTGGCAAAAGGCGACTAGGGAATGGAGGCCCCTATGTCTAAAAAGGCACAACTCAGGGATTGGAGCCCTAATGTTGGCAAAAGGCGACTAGGGAATGGAGGCCCTATGTCTAAAAATGCACAACTCAGGATTGGAGCCCAAATGTTGGCAAAAGGCGACTAGGGAATGGAGGCCCTATGTCTAAAAGGCTCAACTCCGGGATT
>NW_017689658.1:0-3119 GCF_001879085.1 Nicotiana attenuata
GGAAAGCTTTCTTCGAAGGGTGTAGTCTATTGTTACAAATGTGGATGATCGAGCATCTGTGTCATCGCCCTCAGTTTTTGAGCTATGGGTCTCCAGAAAAAACATGCATAGAAGAGTTTTACACGAGGATCAAAGGGGTTGAATTGCCAGAAGGAGTCACAGGTTGGACAACATATTTTAGGTCTCTCACTGCAAGCCAAATAGAGTGGACACTGGGATGGTTACCCGTTGATGAAATCGTATACATGCCGGCAGCCCGACCACATTTCCTTCTGATGGGGCTTAGAAGCATTCAGCCGTATGCCCCGTATCGAGTGTTGAGGCAGCTGGGGAGATGCCAGATAGTACCTAAGGATGATGATCTTAGTTTGCAAGTGGTTGAGATTGGCCCTGATGGCCAGTTTCCTGAAGCAATAGTCCGCCAGGTCTGGAGCGAATGTCAATATTTGACGGCAAACACTTGTGTTCGAGATCGAGCCAAAGGCTTGGTATAGAAGGGACGTCGCATTCGGAAGACCGGCTAAACGACCTCACATCCAGGAATTTGTTGAATCATCATGAGAACAGTGGGATTGGTTAACTAAAGAAAATGAGTATAGGGCCCGCATAGGAGCATTCGAAAAATAGGTCCAGGACCTCCGATTTGAGAATGGCTTGCAAGCCGCTGCTGATGAAGGTGAGAAAAAACAATTGGCCAAAGAGAATGAAGCCTTGCGAGCCCAAATCCAAAAAATGAAGTTAGAGGCCGATAATCCTGTCAGAAGTGCCAAAGATACAAAGCTTATAGCAAATCTAAGGCAAAAGGTGAACGACTACAGTTTTGACCGCAACAGGGCAGAAAAGGAATTAGCTGGGGTCCGGAAACAATTGGCTAAAAATGCAGAAGAACGGGCCCGCATGGTTAAACAGTTAAAAGAAGAATATGACAGTGAGGTCACGGGATTAAAGAAAAAGGTCATTGCCACAGAAAACCGAATGATCAAACAGGCAAAAGAATTCAAAATCGAAAGAGAACATTGTTACATGGCATTGGCACAGTTAGAAATGGACTTGCAACAACTGCGGGAACAAAGCCAGGCGGCTGAGCGGACTTTGGAGGCCAGGGCCCAACAGATAGGGCGATTGCTTCAAGAGAAAGGAAGAATCCGAGAAAGAATCTTAACCGTTGCTCATTCCATTACTAGGAAATGTCAAATGTGCGAGAACATGACCCGTACCACCTTCCTGGCATCAGTGATGACATTTGTGAAGCAGATAATGAACGACCTAGACAGACTTCAAGGGGAACTTGCATATAGGCCCGCGGCGAGACCGAATGATGTCCCGCGGGCACCAGGAGCTTTAATGTATTCATAATTATCTTTGAGTCTGCACTCTTTTAAAAATTTTTGTCTTCCGAGTCTGTATTTCTTTTTGGAGTTAGGTCATTTGGGTTTGTATTTCTTTTTACCAGAGTCAGTGGATTGAGTCTGTATTTTTGTTTGAATTAGAATAGGGATGATGGAGTTTGTAGTTCTTAGAGTCTATTAGTTGTTTTGAGTCTTTGTAATAGACAAGTTTGCTATCAATAAAATTGAAATTGCTAAAAATATCATGCTCCTACTTTGCATTTATTTTTCACGAACTACGCTTGGTCTGCTTCACGCAGGGTCGTGATACGTAGGCAATCTCCATAGGATTCGACCATTTCTAAATAATAAAAGGGAAAACCAGAAAGGAATGATACAAACAGGGGAAAAAAAAACCAAATGAAAGAAAACGAACAAAGGGAGAGCAAAACAAAGTGAAAAGATAAGAGTGGGAACTAATTGACAAGAAAAGAAATGAAAGCCGGGATGACGCATGTGAATGAATAGAGGCATAATAGAGACGTTTGACTGCTTAGGTACATCCACCCATCAATGTGCGGTTATCTATTTGTTGATGCCCTAACCGCTAACCAAGTTGTTGTTGATGAGTTCAGATAGTTGTTTAAGCTGACTGGCATTCTGGCAACCCATCCTTACAACACCCGTTCCAAGGACAAGTCAAATATGACCAATCAGGATTTGGAAGCAAGCATTATTGACCCATCCGGAGAGGAGGAGGCAGTGGACGTTAACACAATGAGAGATGAGATGTACAAACTAAAGCAACAAATGGCCGAAATGTACCAGGCCTGGTCGAAGGGACATCCACCACCAGTCTATCCTGCCAACCCCAATTACCTCGCACCACCAGCTCAACCCCAAGATCCTCCCACAATGAACTCATCTCCCGCTTTCCCTACTTACCAGCAGTATTACGGAACCACCTCTCAGACACCACCACCACCGCCATCCAAACAAATTCCATGTCCTCTACCACCAATTGCTCCAGTATTTGTGGCACCTCCACCTGCCACGTTGCAGAGATCTTCCAGTGAGCCATTGTTTCCAACTCACGACAGCCAGTACTACCCTCCCGAGCCTACCTTCAAAGCTCCTGAGCCGTATTCCTACACTCCTCGCTTTGAGCTCCCGGTGGAAACTGATAAGGCCGCCTAAGGACCCGGAACAGGAAGAGATGTTTCGAAAAGTAAAAAGCCTGGAGCAATCCTTCAGGAACATGCAAGGATTGGGTGGCCAAGTCAGTGTGGCCTACAAAGATTTGTGCTTGTTTCCCGACATCCAGCTGCCAGCGGGGTTCCAATTGCCAAAGTTTGATTTGTATAATGGCCATGGTGATCCGGTGGCCCACCTGAGGGGATTCTGCAGCAAGATGAGGGGAGCTGGAGGAAAAGATGAGCTGTTAATGGCTTACTTTAGTCAAAGCTTAAGTGGAGCAGCGTTAGAATGGTATACACGACAAGATCATGCTCGGTGGTACACATGGGACGACCTGGCTCAAGCATTTGCATGTCATTTTCAATACAACCTCGAAATTGTCCCGGACCGTCTGTCATTGACCAAAATCGAGAAGAAGCCCGGAGAAAGCTTTAGAGAGTACGGTTTCCGTTGGAGAGAACAGGCAGCAAGAGTTGATCCTCCGATGAAAGAGAATGAGATGGTTGATTATTTCCTTCAGGCTTTGGAACCAACCTACTATGGTCATCTGGTGTCCGCGTGGGGAAAACTTTCAATGAGTCGTAAAGATGGGAA
>NW_017689658.1:5082-5816 GCF_001879085.1 Nicotiana attenuata
TTATTGGGACGGCCCTGGATTCATGCCGCAAAGGCGGTACCATCTACTTTGCATCAAATGGTTAAATTTGAATGGGATCGGCAGGAGATCGTGGTCCATGGAGAGGACAATTCTTGTAATGCTATTACATCCTTTGAGGAAGTTGAAAATGACAAAGGTCCGTGGGTGTACCAAGTCATGGACGCAGTGTCAGTTGATAAAATCTCGGAAGGGGAGTGTGTTCCTATGCCCAAGATAGCTGCCGCATCCGTTATGGTAGCTTCAGAGATGATAAGGAATGGATTCTTGCCCGGAAAGGGGTTGGGTGCTTCACTGCAGGGAATTATACAGCCAGTGTCTCTTCCCGGAAATCTGGACACTTTCGGGCTAGGTTTCAAACCCAATGCTGCTGATATAAGGAGAGCCAAAAAGATGAAAAAGAGAGTGTGGACCCTACCAAAACCCATTCCTCGCCTTTCCCGTTCCTTTGTCCGGCCTGGTACTAAACAACGCCCAGCAACAGCACTACCAAATTCCATGGTGACAGAACCTGACAAAGAGCTGATCGAAAAGTTTGAAAGGATGTTCAATGAAGTGAATATGGTGGAACCAGGCGAAGGTCCGAGTAAAGTTGATGTGCAGTTCGTGGGGTCTCAAGCCAAGCTCAATAACTGGGAAGCTACTCCTCTTCCAACTCGGAAGGAGTCGTGGTAGTTAGCTTTGGATTTTCCCTTGAGTATTAGATCTGGATTATT
>NW_017689659.1:0-282 GCF_001879085.1 Nicotiana attenuata
CTATGCGCCTTCGCCAAAAAGTTCAACCACGGAACCAAGACAGGCTATGCGCATTCACCAGAAAGTTCAACTACAGTTGAACCGGGACTCAGGCCACGAGCCTTCGCCGTCAAAATTGACTAAGTTCAACAACAGTTGAACCGGAACTCAGGCTATGCGCCTTCGCCATTAAATCCAGGCTATGCGCCTTCGCCAAAAAGTTCAACTACGGTTGAACCGGAACTCAGGCTATGCGCCTTCGCCATTAAATCCAGACTAGTCGACGACCTTCGCAAAAGTTCA
>NW_017689659.1:4619-5816 GCF_001879085.1 Nicotiana attenuata
GGCGGTGAAATCAGTCATCGGAGCTCCGGGCAGAGATACTATCTCGTCAACCGAGGGAGCCTCGCCAGTTTCCACCAGTTCTGCACCCCCCATCGCCGGAATTGGCCCCTCGGTCACCGGTGAATTGACCGGAAGGTCCGTCGGAAGAACGTTTTAGGAAGAAATGCCTGCCATTGTTGATACAATAACGAGAAAGAAACGAAGTTCGGGGGACAAAGACGAAGGTGAAACAGCAATAAGAAAATTTTCTTCAGAATTTCTCTCAGACAAGCAATAAGAATATGGAAAACGAATTCCTCAGCCTTTATTTATAGGCAATACAAGTGGCCCTCATGCATCCCAACTGCCACCATTAACTACGTGACCAACCGCACGCCGGTTCAATTCCATAGGCATGTGCGTCATTATGACAGGCTCCGTAAAGCGGCCTTGCAAATCACCCGTCGGCGTCCCGCCCTCGAAATGGTCATAACGACCTATGAATGCCGAGGAAGTGCTCCTTATGCCCTAAAAACTTTTCTTTCTTGACACCGCCGAGCACGTATCAAGCGTGCCCTCATTCTCCTCGGTCGTGCAACATACGACTCGTCCGTCATGGCCGACGGGTATGTTTTCAAAGCAAACGTAAGGATCAGAGCACAATGCAGCTCGACCCCACTCGAAGTAAGCTAAAAGGTCAAGTGCCTTCGCCCAAAAGGAGAGTTCGACCTCGATCGAACAATGACTTGACAGCCCAATAACAGGATACTAATACTCTACAAGGCTAAGGGCCATCGCCGAAAAGAATTCGGCCTCGACCGAAGCAACAGTCGCCATCTCCATCCGTATTTCTCAAAATACAGCCAATGGAATCCGCTCATCGAGCTCAGCCAAGGCCCGACCTCAATAAGCGGAGGGACTAACTGTATGGGTCAGAACCCGACCCCACGATAATTAACGAGGCTAATCCCGTTTCAAGCTAATTCATGATTAATTAGTGGTACGACCACTTAGAATTGACGATGTTTAACCCGCATCCGGCTCGATCGACAAGGCCATGGCCTATCCGCCACCATAAAGGCGAGATCCCAACGTGGTCACGGCCACTTATTGCTAGCTCACAAAGCCCACAGCTATAAAATCTAAAGAGTGGAAGCCCTAGAAAGGGGGCTGCTTCTTCACCACTATAGAGAGGAGAAGAGAAGGAAAAAAAATATA
>NW_017689660.1:0-5816 GCF_001879085.1 Nicotiana attenuata
GCAACGCTTAATGAGTGGTTGCGCTCTTTCGATATTATCACACCCTAAATTTGGCAAAGGCATATTTGCGGTAAAACCAGTCGATCAGCAGTGCAGTCGATGGTTCCGTGCCTTTCCCTCTTGAGTTATCCGCTCAAGGGTACCGGTCTAGCACCCCATAGAAACCTTATTCTATTTAATTGTTCATGCATCACTGTCAAACCTAGTCGAGTCAGTTATGCTGTCAACATAATGACTCTTTAAGATAGCCTTATCAAAAGTCCACTGGGTTCCCCTGGAACCCAAACGGACAATACCATATTCAGTGCATTTATTTGGAGAACTAAATGTCGTTATGCTAATTATTAATTTAAATAGTCGAGTCCGGTGGGGTAAGGGTCTAACACTTTGTTTTGCAAAAAATGAGGAACGAAATCCCCAGATTCGGCATGGTAACCAACATTCATCCAAGGTTGCTAAGTTGGTGGGAGGACCTTCATTCCAGTGACCGGACTCTCGTCCGCAAGTATTAAACTTACCCTCTATTTTGGAAATTCAGCCGGACAACAAGATCATAGAGGTTGCGACCTTGTTCTGGGACAGTGATAGATCGGTATTTCGATTTGGGGACCTTGAATTGACCCCATTGCTCGAGGAAATAGGTGGGTTAGCCGGTATTCCTTGGGAGACTCCGGGTTTGCTCATGCCAGAAAACCGCAAGGGTAGGGGTTTCTTCAAAATGATGGGGTTGAAGAAAAACTCGAATTTGACTTGTTTGAAGGATTCCTATATTCCTTTTGACTACCTGTACGAGAGGTACGGTCATAGCAAGTCCTACCGCACCTATCCAGATGAATTCTCCCTCACATCATTGGGGCATATCCACAGGAGGGTTTTCGTTTTTATGTTCTGCTTCTTGGGAATGATAGTGTTTCCTACGAAGAAGGCTAGGATCCATACCAGACTAGCCATGGTCACCAAGACACTAATGGAAGGGATTGGAGGGCAGCCTTTCAGCATAGTGCCCATGATTGTTGCTGAGATCTACCGAGCTTTGGAGACTTGTCAATGAGGGGCCAGTCATTTTGAGGGTTGCAACTTACTACTCCAACTCTGGCTTATAGAACACCTCCAAAAGGGTTGATACCGTTAAGAGCTTCCGCGAAGGCCGTTGTCATTCTCCCTCACCACTCCAGACATCAACTTTCCCAATGCTCAACACCCCATACCTCCACAGAACATCCCGAAGCCGCAGAAACAACCCGCTACTTATCAAAATTGCAATACATGCCACAACAACACTCCACTCCTCATCCCTGAACCATCAAATGATCATCCCCACCACACTCCCATCTATGTGGAAACCCTACCATAATAGACTCAGCCTATTACAAACACACCAGAGTCTGATGACAAAGACTCTCTCATCAAGAACCTGGCCGCCGAGCTCAAGAAATTGACTAGCCGAGTCCAGGGCGTTGAAGGAAACAAAGGCATTGAAGGGCTGAATTATGAGGACTTTGAATTCAGCCAGACGTCGAACTTCCCGAGGGGTACAAACCTCCCAAGTTCGAAATGTTTGACGGCTCGAGGGATCCTAGAGTCCATTTGAGGACATACTGTGATAAGCTGGTCGGCGTAGGAAGAGGTGAAAAGATTCGCATGAAACTCTTCATGAGATGTTTAAAAGGCGATGCGCTATCTTGGTACATTAGCCAAGATCCCAAGAAGTGGACAAGCTGGGTAGGATTGGCGTCTGATTTCATGGACAGGTTCAGGTTCAATACACAAAATGCACCAGATATCTCCTACATCCAGAACCTGAAAAAGTAACCCACTAAGACATTCCGCGAGTATGCTACTCGATGGAGATCCGAGGCTGCTAAGGTCAGGCCAGCCTTAGAAGAAGAACAGATGAACTGATTTTTCGTCCGAGCTCAAGATCCGCAGTATTACAAGAAGTTAATGTTTATAGAGGGCCAGAAATTCTCCGATATCATCAAGCTAGGAGAAAGGATTGAGGAAGGCATTAATAGCGGTATGGTCACTAATTTTGAGGCACTGCAGCTACCGACAAAGCCCTACAATCTGGTGGCGCGTCCAAGAAAAAGGACGTGAGTGCCGTGATGGTTGCACAGAAAACCAAGTCCCCAGTAAAATACCAAGCCTACCCGGTACCCCCTCTCACATACCAGCCTATCCCCAATTACCAAGCACATCCGCCCTCTTACCAAATTCCATCACCTGCTTAGCAACCATCTCCATCCCCCACATATCAACCTACCTCACCAAGATAATCCCAACCTGCACCCGTCTACCAAGCCTATAATGCTCACTACCAATCACTTCCCACCACCAACACTTCCCCAGGCCACGCCCTAACTTCGACCGTAGACCTCCCAAGCAATACACCACCATCGCCGAGCCAATTGACCAACTATATGAAGGATTCAAAGCAACCGGTTACATCACCCCAATCCCTGCCATAACTCCAGAAAATCCTTCCCAGTGGGTCAATCCAAACAAAACCTGTGCATACCATTTCGGCATGAAAGGGCATACCATTGACGAGTACCGATCTCTGAAAGACAAAATCCAAGCCCTAATTGACAACAAAATCATCGTGGCCAAGGAACCTGCTCCTAACGTTCGAAACAATCCCTTGCCTGATCATAAGGGTGGTAGTGTGCATATGATCGAAGTAGAAGATGATTGGGACCCTAAAGGGTCAATTGGATTAATTACCGAAGGTGACGAGCCCAAGAAACCAACAGTCACACTAAATCCCATTGTGGTCCAGATCCAGCCCTCTAGGAATGCTGAAGTAAACATGTCCGCGCCTCTCGAGTTTGAAACACCGTCATCCAAAAGGACTGCAGAGCCAATTGAGGTGGAGTTTGGTCTCCGAAAGTACCATTTGAAGTTGATGTGTTGCCACCCAAAACGAGATTACCCATTCCTATAGCAATGTCAGCCGTAACGTCATTCCATATACAGGCCATTCGTTGGGATTACGCTGCCGAGGCAAGAAGGAAAGGAAAAACTAGGTCTGGAGAAGCAATTGCAGCGCAGGGTATGACCAGGACTGGCAGAATTTATACTCCGGAGCACTTAGTTGAATCAAGTAAGCAGGCCTCTGGATGGCCTATTGAAACTGGGCCTGATGATCTCTGGCGGTAGATACAGGCAAAAGAATACTCAGTTGTTGATCAATTAAACAAAACACCAGCGCAGATCTCCATTATAGCTTTACTGCAGAGCTCCGAGACACACAAGAACGCCCTGATGAAGATACTAAGCTAGGCGTACGTACCCAGCAATATAACTGGAGGAGAGATGGCAAACATGGTCGGGCAGGTATTGGAGAGTCATAAAATATCTTTCCACGTAGATGAGTTGCCCCCTGAAGGTTTAGGCCACAACAAAGCATTGCACGTCACTGTGCAATGCAAAGACTATTTCATCACCAGGACTTTGATTGACGGAGGGTCCAGCCTCAACATTTGTCCATTGGTGACCCTCAGGACATTGGGGAAGAGTCTGCATAAAATCAAGGATGGGGCTATCAACATCAAAGCTTTTGATGGTTCCCAAAGGTCCACTATTGGGGAGATCAGTTTATGTTTGCAAATGGGGCCAACTTGGTTCGATGTTGATTTTCAAGTAATAGACATCCCAGCATCCTACAACTTACTACTGGGACGACCTTGGATCCACGCCGCTGGAGCCGTAGCATCTACCCTGCACCAGGCAGTGAAGTTTGAGTGGAAGCACCAAGAGGTGATTATTCATGGTGACGGGAGTAACCCCATATACAGTCGTCAAACCATCCCAGCAATTGAAGGAAGAAGGAAACTAGGAGGAGAAACCTACCACCAAATTGAGCGAGCCAACGCCGTGGACAAAGATAAGCGGTGGGATAGCAAGATAGAGAGTATACTGAATTGGAGCGGGTATGAACCTGGCAAAGGGCTCGGCAAGAATCTCCAGGGAATCACCAAGCCTATCAAATTGAAGAAGCATGGCACCACTTTCGGGTTAGGGTATGGATATACTTGGCAGGAATTCAAGAACTGGTCGCCACCATGGCGTGGCCCTTACTATCCACTGGAGCACCCGATACCCTGCCTGGAGCAAACTTTCCAGCCAGCAGACGTCCTATATGGGTCCGAGGAAGATTAAACATTGGTCTCAATGAAGAACCTGTTCTTGGAAGATGACAATATGGACTGTCATTCTCGAGGAGGAAGGGGAGGAAGGCCCTTCCATACAGGCGGTGAGCCGAGGAGAGTACCTCAACAATTGGTCCATCAGAACTACCAAGGCCCGGAGAGCTTCGGGGTAGCAAGGCTGAACAAAGCATTATGCATTATCTTTTATTTATTTTTTTTGCTAGTTGATTTCCCTTCAGTATTATCATTAAATTTTGAAAAGAGCTCCGATGTTCAAAACAATTTTGGCATTTATCAAAGCATTACAGTTTCTTATATAGGTCTCGCTCTTATTATTTTTTCTCTGTCATTTATTTTACTTTTACACAGCATTACTATTACTTATCTTGATGAACCAACGAATGTGACATGCGATGAGGTAACACAACAAAAGGATATAGACTCAGAATAGGATGAGATCCCAGAAGAGGTCGTTAAAGAGGTCAAAGACTTTGAGAATAGACCTAAGTCTAACCTGGACGAAACCGAGGTCGTCAACCTGGGGGATACAGAGAATGTCAAGGAAACGCGCATCAGTGTTCACCTGTCGCCATCAGAAAAGGAAGAGTACACAAAATTCTTAAAAGAATATGAGGACATATTTGCCTGGTCATATGATGATATGACCGGTCTCAGTACATCTATTGTAGCTCATAAACTGCCAACAGATCCGACATGTCCGCCGGTAAAGCAGAAGCTCAGAAAATTCAAGCCAGACATGAGTTTGAAAATAAAGGAAGAAGTTACCAAACAAGTCAAAGCTAAGGTCCTCAGGGTAGTGGAGTACCCGACATGGTTAGCCAACATTGTGCCAGTGCCAAAGAAGGACGGGAAGGTCATAGTCTGTGTCGACTACCGGGTTCTCAACCGGGCCAGTCCGAAAGACGACTTCCCATTGCCGAACATACACATCCTTGATGTTATAAACGTCAATACCACACAAGAGGGGGGGTGATTTGTGTGGTACCTAATTTTCGCATTAGAAGAACCTGGTTCTTCTAAGTGTTCTAACTACAGCTGTTTGCGGAATAATAAATACTGAAAGTAAAGTGCACAGAGATTTTTACGTGGAAAACACCTGGCTCAAAAGGTGAAAAAACCACGACCTACTACTCAGTAGGATTTTCCCAAACTCCACTAAAATCACTGAGCCAAAAACTGCATTTACAAAACTCTTTGTAAACCTAAGGATTAACTCTAATCCCAGTGTAGCACACAGCCTCAACTGTTGCGACACTTTCAAGTTAACTCTAACTTGAATACTCAATATACCTATTACAATTGCTTCTATGAAAGCTGAAAGGTACAATATAAAAACCTACTACAATTGAACTAGACTTAGAATAAACACAATGATGAAACTGGTTCTTCTATCTTAGTTCATGTAGCTTCAGACGTGCACACTTGTATCTCGCATATGTTGCTTGCAAATCAGACTTGATCTTTTTGCTCTCAAATATGCTTAACTTTTGCTTATGTGCAATCATCTGTAAAAGAGAACAATCGTTATATTTATAGAGTTAGTAATCAGAGTTTGATAAGAACTCGAATTGTGGATCCTTTGACAATTCGAGTCCCAGAACAACTCTAACTCCTAATCCATATTCTTGATCCGGATGTAATTCT
>NW_017689661.1:0-1001 GCF_001879085.1 Nicotiana attenuata
CGGTCATGATGGCGCCTATCGCGGAACAGGCCAGCCGACACAACTCCCGAATTAATTATACCATTTATAATCAACATTTTCATGATGTAAGTCTAAATGAATAGTGCGGAGTATATACACAAGCCAGACATCGGGGTGTCAATTGTCATGAGCATCTACTCCAACTGTCTATCAACATAAAGACCAACATGGCCGGGAAAATCACAAGAATACATAAGGAAGAATAAGGAGGGAGAGAAGCAGGGCTGCGAACGCCAGACAACTACCTTGCTAACTCCGATGAACCTGCCACCAAGCTCAGAAATACCTGAATTTGCACACAAGGTGCATGGAGTAATGTGAGTACGCCAACCCAGTAAGTAATAAAAGTAAATAATGACTGAGCAATAAGAAATCACGTAAACCACGTCATAGCACCACCGTGGGTACAGTATGTTTCCAAAATAGGGTACCAATCAAATCATCTCGTTAAATCTCCAATTTCAGTTAAAATCCTTTGAAAAATGTCTTTCTAACAGTTCAGTAGAGGTTCAGCGTAGTTCATAGTGAAAGTGATAAAAATCATAATTGGCCTCTCGGGCAAAACGTAGTTCGTATACAGCCCCTCGGGCAAAACATAAAGCATATACATCTCAAAACATGAAAAGTGCCAGAGGAAATAACAAAGCCAAATCAGTGATTAAATTCCGAACATCTCGTAAAAACTCCAGTTTCAATGAAAATTGTTCAAAATATTTGTTTAACATTTTCTATAGAGGCTCAGTATAAAGATGAGTGAAATTGGTAATTTAATTCAACATATTCAATATAGACTCACTTTAAGGAGAAGTGAAATAAGTAATTTCATAAAAATAAGCCCTCGGGCAAAAAATCACTCATATATATATATAGCCCCTCGGGCAAGCCTCTCAGTCACTCGAGAGTCGACTCTCATCAATCGACACTCACACTCAGCACTCACGCTCAATAGGTACCTTACAAAAACCGCTGCGGCGTGCAAC
>NW_017689661.1:4943-5816 GCF_001879085.1 Nicotiana attenuata
GAGTCTGAACTCATATCACAACGTGAAATCTACTTCACTTCACAACTAGGCAACATGAAAAGATCCTTCATCACACCCACAACTCGGGGCTACACATCAAATCACGATGGAAATCAAACACCAAATAGTTCTTGCTGCCCCCAAAGCAGACCCTTCTCTCTCATTCAATTCATATGAACACATACTCGCAGTCACATCACACTCATCACGTACTATCCATCCATCTCTTCTACTATATGGACACTATCAGATATATAAGTCCAAAAGCACGTGCTCACACAATCAGCACCTCAGTACGCAAGCTACAACCAAAGCCCGGCCTCAATTCCTCCAGACTGGCCAGACATCAACACACAGAAATCACATCTCGCCCCCCGATCCAGGGAACCACAAGCCGTCGATGCACATCTGGTACTGAGCGCTCATGCGCGCGTACGAATGCGTGGAAGGAATTCAAAGAGTTACCTCTAAAGCTAAATCAGAGACGCACGATAAGAATTCAAGAATGTGAAGTTTTTCCTAAAGGTTTGGCAGCCTCCCGAGGATAAGTACACACATCTCCGTACTGATCCGCGAGACTCTACTAAACCTGTTCATGACTCGTGAGACCTATGTAACCTAGGCTCTGATACCAACATGTCACGACCCTAAAACCGACCCGGTCATGATGGCGCCTATCGCGGAACTAGGCCAGCCGACACAACTCCCGAATTAATTATACCATTTATTAATCAACTATTTCATGATGGTCTCCTCTTCACATTCGCGAGACCCTCGTCGCGTTCGCGAAGAAGAAAATTCCCAAAAACCATTTTTCAAACTCTTCTCAGACAACCTCTAGTATAATGGTCATAACATTTTACACAAAACTCC
>NW_017689662.1:0-497 GCF_001879085.1 Nicotiana attenuata
TATGAGATCGAATATGCCTCGAGGAGGTCTATGTTCGAATGTGCCTCGAGGAGGTCTTATGAGATCGAATATGAGATCGAATATGCCTCGAGAAGGTCTTATGTTCGAATGTGCCTCGAGGAGGTCTTATGAGATCGAATATGAGATCGAATATGCCTCGAGGAGGTCTTATGAGATCGAACTTGAAAGCATACCGAAGAGTCGAACAAAATCTTTTAGGTTATGATGTGAATATGCGTCAGATAGTCTTTGCTATTGCAGTAATAGTCAATACATCATACTGATCCGGGCGGATTAGGTCAGGCTAGTTGGGCACGGCTCGCTTTGGCCGTTTGACCCTTACATTTATTCTTATTGACCTTCGCCTTCTTCGGAGGGCGATCTAGTATACAATGATTTACCCTTGGATACCTTTGTAGTAGCACGATGTTCTTGCTGCCTCGTTAAAAACCTTGCCGAAAAACCCGAGTTGGGACAAAAACGGTCGAAGGAAAAAA
>NW_017689662.1:5335-5816 GCF_001879085.1 Nicotiana attenuata
GCCTTCTTGAGGTCTTATAGTTTAAGTGTTGCCTCATTGAGGTCTTATGAGCCTAAAGGAGGTCTTATGTGATCGAATATGCCTCGAGGAGGACTTATGAGATTGAATATGAGATCGAATATGCCTCGAGGAGGTCTTATGTTCGAATGTGCCTAGAGGAGGTCTTATGAGATCGAATATGAGATCGAATATGCCTCGAGGAGGTCTTATGTTCGAATGTGCCTCGAGGAGGTCTTATGAGATCGAATATGAGATCGAATATGCCTCGAGGAGGTCTTATGTTCGAATGTGCCTCGAGGAGGTCTTATGAGATCGAATATGAGATCGAATATGCCTCGAGAAGGTCTTATGTTCGAATGTGCCTCGAGGAGGTCTTATGAGATCGAATATGAGATCGAATATGCCTCGAGGAGGTCTTATGAGATCGAACTTGAAAGCATACCGAAGAGTCGAACAAAATCTTTTAGGTTATGATGTGAAT
>NW_017689663.1:0-692 GCF_001879085.1 Nicotiana attenuata
ATCATTTGAAAAATTAATATGAAAATATAGAATTTCAATGTTTCTACAAATTTTTTCTAAACTGTTCATAACATAATTTATCTTATTTTCATGCATGTTTTTGAGAGATATTAAAAATAGAGAGTCTTATTGGTGAAAACCTTCACGGGCACCGTAAGGCGAAAGTGAGTTTTTCAGTTGGGCAAATGAAAAAAGTCTGTGGTTGAAAGGTGTTTGAAACATGGCAAAACAAGCAAGGTTTGGGTTTGGCGAGAGTCGGGCGTGAAAGTATGTGACAACAAATGTGGTAATTGACAATTGATTGGTTGGACAGACTAGGCTGGAATCCAGAATGCATGGCACAATTAATGGAATCAGCCTTTCCGCTCAGATAAGTCCTATCTTTTTCTCTTCATTACAACTTATTCGTTTTCAGAGTTTTTCTATCCTCAAAACCTTCGAGGTCATTGCATTTCATTCTCTTGAAGTCTGTCTATAAGACGTTTTAGTGTCAGTTCTATTCAAAAACAAAAGAAGGACGTCAAAACTAACTACCAGCTTCCCAGTTAGATGGCACAACAAGTTGGGGACATGTCAAAAGAGAGTAAAACATGAAGGACCAATGAAAATCAGTGGAATAATCAGATGGTTGTGAGGGAGAAGCAAGGTTCACAAGAAGGGAACAGAAACACCAAACAGTAATACGAGGTAAA
>NW_017689663.1:4870-5815 GCF_001879085.1 Nicotiana attenuata
TCTAGTTTAATCAGTAATTATCATTGGTAATGCCTTAATTCAGTGTTTAGTATTAATTAGCTGTTAGGTTTAGTTTAGTTTGGTCTGGTTATAGCTGAATAGGATAGGATCTTGTTTAACCACGGTTAGTCCTTGACGAGTTACTAGGGTAATAAGGGAATGGTCTGGTTTAGCTCAGTTATTCCAAGAGGGTTCAAAGGGTAGTTTAGGCATGGAAAAGGGTAGTTTCATTAAGATTGGTAAAATCAAAACTAAGGCAAGGATAGAATAGGAATTGTAACGGGTATAGACCCTTCTAGAGTGGGCTTTAGTATAGATTTCAAAAAATAGGTGTAGTTACTTATGCAACAAGTCAGAAAATAGGGGTAAAAATAGAATTAAAATAGGGACTAAGGGGTAAAGTGAAAATCTGAAATTGGACCCTAAGTTTGCCTATAAATAGGCATTCATTTGCCTTGTATAACAAGTTTGGAACCCCAAAATTCCCCCAAAAATCACTCTTCAAGTTTCAGATCTGAGAATTCAAATCTGAGATCAAAAACTTCTTTCAGTTCTTAGTTAAAACAAAATAAAAATGCAACAAAAAATAAACAAAATATAAGCACTGTTACATTGATCTTTGGTTAATTTTGATCAACTCTCTGCTCTGCTGATTGCTGAGGTTCCTCTAAGGTTTACTGATTGGTTTTTCGAGTGGTTTTGGGTTTATTCAAATTGATTTTGAGTTTCCGTGGGTGTGTTCAAGCTGGTTTTCGAAATTGTTCTTGAATCTGCTGGTTTTTGAAATCATTTCTGGACTGCTGGTGTATTTTCTGAGCTGTGCTAGGCATCAGTGTGCTGCTGCCTATTATTCTGTTGCTGATCTCCTATTCTTCTGTTGTGATTCAATTCTCAGGTACACATTTTGAAACTGCTTCAGTGTAGCTTACGAGTTTGTGGAGATGA
>NW_017689664.1:0-281 GCF_001879085.1 Nicotiana attenuata
CGGCCTCCTGACTTCAAAACTTGAAATGTATTCCTCTGCCATACAGGCGGGCTCCTGACTTCAAAACTTGAATGTATTCTTCAGCTATACAGGCGGGCTCCTGACTTCAAAACTTGAATGTATTCCTCTTCTATCCAGGCGGGCTCTTGACGTCAAAACTTGAATGTATTCCTCTGCTATCCAGGCAAGCTCCTGACTTCAAAACCTGAAATGTATTCCTCTACTATACAGGCGGGCTCCTGACTTCAAAACTTGAATGTATTCCTCTGCTATACAGGCGG
>NW_017689664.1:5269-5815 GCF_001879085.1 Nicotiana attenuata
TCTTAAATTCCTCTGTTCTCCAGGCGGGCTCCTGACTTCAAAACTTGAATGTATTCCTCTACTATACAGGCGGGCTCCTGACTTCAAAGATTGAAAGTATTCCTCTGCTATCCAGGCGGGCTCCTGACTTTAAAACTTGAAATGTATTCCTCTGCTATACAGGCGGGCTCCTAACTTCAAAACTTGAATGTATTCCTCTGCTATCCAGGCGGGCTCCTGACTTCAAAACTTGAAATGTATTCCTATGCTATACAGGCGGGCTCTTGACTTCAAAACTTGAATATATTCCTCTGTTATACAGGCGGGCTCCTGACTTTGAAACTTGAAATGTGTTCCTCTGCTATACAGGCGGGCTCCTGACTTCGAAACTTGAAATGTATGCCTCTGTTCTCCAGGCGGGCTCCTCTGTTCTCTAGGCGGGCTCCTGACTGCTGAAACTTGAAATGTATGCCTCTGTTCTTCAGGCGGGCTCCTGACTGCTGAAACTTGAAATATATGCCTCTGTTCTCCAGGCGGGCTCCTGACTGCTGAAACTTGAAACGTATG
>NW_017689665.1:0-655 GCF_001879085.1 Nicotiana attenuata
GCCATCAAAGATTCATAGGTTGGACCTCGCTCGAACTCAAGCCGGGTTGTTATTTCGATAAGTTCGAAATAATGCCCTTAAGGCCAAGGGCCTTCGCCATCAAAGATTCATTGATTCGATCTCGCTCGAACTCAAGACGGCTTGTTATTTCGATAAGTTTGAAATAACGCCTTTAAGTCCAAGGGCCTTCGCCATCAAAGATTCATAGGTTCGACCTCGCTCGAACTCAAGCCGGGTTGTTATTTCGATAAGTTCGAAATAACGCCTTTAAGGCCAAGGGCCTTCCCCATCAAAGATTCATAGGTTCGATCTTGCTCGAACTCAAGACGGGTTGTTATTTCGATAAGTTCGAGATAACGCCTTTAAGGCCAAGGGCCTTCGCTATCAAAGATTCATAGGTTCGATCTCGCTCGAACTCAAGCCGGGTTGTTATTTTGATAAGTTCGAAATAACGCCTTTACGTTGTCTCCTTTTCGCTTTGCTAATCTTGCGGGTAAGGTGGGGTGCCTAGGCACGGGTGCCTTAGCCTTGGGCACCGCCGACTCGGGTATATCAATAATGTGTTCCCTAGACAGGTTCACGGCATCTTGAGTCTCTACCCCGGCTCATCATCAATATCAATCCGCACATCATTTGTCACTATTGGTTCAACCAC
>NW_017689665.1:5545-5815 GCF_001879085.1 Nicotiana attenuata
CCAAGGGCCTTCGCCATCAAAGATTGATAGGTTCGACCTCGCTCGAACTCAAGACGGGTTGTTATTTCGATAAGTTCGAAATAACGCCTTTAAGACCAAGGGCCTTCACCATCAAAGATTCATAGGTTCGACCTCTCTCGAACTCAAGACGAGTTGTTATTTCGATAAGTTCGAAATAACGCCTTTAAGGCCAAGGGCCTTCGCCATCAAAGATTCATAGGTTCGACCTCGCTCGAACTCAAGACGGGTTGTTATTTCGATAAGTTCGAA
>NW_017689666.1:0-284 GCF_001879085.1 Nicotiana attenuata
ATTTTAGTAGGTATTTCCACTAATGGCCTCCTTCATCTTTTGTTCAAGCTCAAAAGTTTGCGAAAAATGGGACGCTGCTAGTTGTAAATAATAAATATGTACTTTAAAAATTAAAAAGAGAAGAAAATTAAGGAAAAGGAGAGAAACTTAATAAATAATAAGTCGTGCAAAGCCGGCCAAAATGCCAATTGTAAAATACATTCCCAAGAGAACAAATCTGATCTTTTGGAGTTGTTCAAATCTCTCTGTTCTACAAAAGAAATTAGATTTTATTCCCCTCATAT
>NW_017689666.1:2235-5814 GCF_001879085.1 Nicotiana attenuata
GATAAGGTGAGAAAAGGTGAAATTAACAGTGGCTTTGGTAGAAAGATATCTCAAACAAGCCACTGCTCTCCATACTAAAGGACCAACTTGGGCCAAACAAATATTAAAGAAACGGCAAAAATCGAGGATGATTGGGTCAATTGGGGGATTAAAACCCAAAGTAAAAGGGTAAGTATAAACAAAAGATTACCCAATCCTAAAAGAAGAAATTCTTTGATTTATGGAAGGAATTGACATTCGAAGACTATTTTTCCAGTTACAATCTCCTCTGATGGTAGGGATTGTAAGTTCGGTCACTAATGTAGGATAAGTATCAGTTTTTTCTAAACCAGCAACTTGCTTTTGAAGAGATTGTCTATCACTTACAAAAGATAAATCATTTGGTACGATTTCATCAACTAAAGGTTCTCTAGAAAAATCAGTAATTTCTTTACCTTTAGAAGAAGGAGTTTTCAGAATAGAACTCCTAGAAGAAGAACCAGAAGAGCCGCCTCGAGTAGATTCTAACCTTGTACGAAGTCTGCCTCCTCTGTCTCTTCTATGTCTAACAGGAGCATTGGGGAATTTGTCTAAAATCGGAACTCTTTTAGGGTTAGGGTTTGGAGACGCCATTGTTGAGCAAAGATGAATCGAAGGAGAGCAAAAGTAAGGAAGAAAAACGTTTGCTAAAGATTTATGGAGAAGAGGACAAAGGAAGAAAAGGTTAAGTATGTATATGATGGCAACCGTCAAACTTAGAAGAGTAATGATGGAAAGCCTATAATAAAGGCAACTATCACTTCGTGAATAGTGGGATTAACGAAGCTTTGAAAAAGGGTGCAAAATGGCAGAATCAATCAAAAGGTGACGCATGGATAAAACATTAAATGGAAAAGACAATTGAGACGACAATATTGTCATACGCATTGATTATGGCAAAAATTCCTTTTTTACGAAGGTCCACTTCCCAATTATTTAATTGATAAATAAATGGAAAGTGGGGGGACTATCTGTATTGGGAAAAAAGTTGAATTTATATTGAAGATGACGTAGCGTGACACGTGGACTGGACAAGTGGTCAAAGCGTAACAATTGGGAAAAAGGTACGGGAAACGACAGGTACGGGAAGAAGAAGTGAAATAGGCACGAGAAGCAGTTTAGACACGAGTCTCGTACCAATTCGAAGTCATTTAAGGCCAGTGGGTCGAAAGGCATTGAAGACATGAATCTGAAGACAAAAAGGAGTCCAAATTCAGTATTAAATACCTGATACGTTAGAAAATTGGTATTTAATAGGAATGATTGTGTAACGGTTCATTCAATGTCATTTATTGTCCATAATTGTCTCATTAAAGCTTAGGTTTTATTCCTTTACCTAGAATCAACTATAAAAGGAGGAAGTTGTATTGGGAAAAGGACATCATTTACATCATACTGAAATAAAAAATTTGTTTACTGCTTTATTATTATTCTCAGAAAGTCTATTATTATTTTGGTCTCTTGATTATCAGTAACCCGATTTTTCATCTCAAATTCTAGTTTTATCCAAAATATTATTTCTTTGGTGAAACAATACTAGAATTAATCATGAAGATAATTAGCTTAGGCGATGGGCTCTCTCTCCCATCCCTCATTGATTCAAAATTTAATTGGGGTGAACTTTAATTAAGTTGAGATAAAAGAGTTTTGAACTATATATCTGACTAATGGTTTTTAAATATATATTGATTTTTTCTACAGACATGTAGAATTCGACCACAATTGGACCATGATTACCCTCCCCGGATTTAGGGGACGAAAGGGTGTTCACCCGATGGGCGGTAATCCTGCCTCTGTTGTTGCCCCCTCTTCTTTAAGGAACATTTTGTTTGGGAAATGTAGATCTTCTAGGATATATATTTTGTGTATACTTTCTTTTTACTAAGTGATTATTGCGGCAAAATAAAGTTTGAAAATGTCTGATTTTATACTTTTCAGTTTATAATGATCTTAAGAATGGGAAGCAAAAATATGTACGTCTACGTCGGAAGTTAGGCAAGGAATGTTTCAATAGCGTGTGAAGATATTTATTTAATTTCTTGGATCTACTGAGATTCCTTTGAGTATTTCTTCGGAAAATACAAAAGTGACAAAAGCAAAAACCGATTCCTTTTATTCACAACTAACAAATTAGCCACCATTTTAAAAGTAATCAAATTTCAGTCACTTTTTTCATATAAAAATAAAATATCCTTAAAAATCCTAAAAAATTTCAGCATAATACGCTGGAGTTCGAATTTTTACATATGAGATTCTAGCATAATGTGCTGAAATTTCATAATGTGGTAGAGTTCCGACATAACTTGCTAGAAATTTCAATGCAGGAGCTCCACAATCCAACATATTAATTATGCTGGAACTTTTTGTGTTTCATCTAGGGTATTTTTGTCCATATTTTATCTCCGCATAAAATAGTAGCTATTTTTTAATTTGCAAATGTTGGCTATTTTGCAATTATCAATCCAAAAACTAGTTAACCCATGTTATTTTCACTAGGGAAAAAATCAGAAATAACATGATTTACAACTGCTAATTAAAAATTAGCAACAGTTTCAAAAGTAATCGAAACTTAACCACTTTTACTTATAAAAAAATGAACAAAAACACTCTTAAAATATTTGAAAAAAATCCAGCATAATATGCTAGAGTTCGAATTTTTCATATATGAGGTTACAACATAATGTGCAGAAGTTCCAATATAATATGCTGGAAGTTTATACGCAGGAGCTCCATAATCCAACATGATGGAACTTTTCATTTTTCAGCTGGAGTAATTTTGTCCAGATTTTATCTCCGCATAAATAATGAGTATTTTTTAATAACTTTATAAATACGGACTATTTTTCAATTAACAGTCTGAAAACTGGTTAGCTCATTCTACTTTGACGATTTCCTTAAGTAAAATTTAATTATTATCTTGTGTAAATGTCCTTGACAATGCATGATTAGGAGATGGGATTATTAAACAGAAAGTGTGGCTCAATATTAAAGGGCCAAATGGCTTCCATTGGTTAGGGTGGCTCTAAACGAAATCATTTGTGTCTTTAAGAAAATAAAATTGACTAATATAATGATGCTGGTGGTAGTTTTTTTAATTTTCTTCATCCAATTAATATTGGAAGTTTGATAAGACAAAACCTAAGTGTCTTTTTCAATGGTGTACACAAATTTTTATGCTAGCAGTGTTGCCTATCGTCACATTCAACTTGTCTTTAAGTGGATATAGCTATATATATGTTAGTATTAAAAGATTTATTTTTTATCCCAAATTGTGGCCTACTATTATACATATAGATAAGTTAATTAGAAGAATATATTTATACATGTATATAATGAATTTTAGTAGGTATTTCCACTAATGGCCTCCTTCATCTTTTGTTCAAGCTCAAAAGTTTGCGAAAAATGGGACGCTGCTAGTTGTAAATAATAAATATGTACGGAATGGAGTACTGCGAACTATAAGCCTCCTGAAGAATCAACTCACACAACCCATCCACATTGGGCACGCATAATCGCTCTTGCATCCATAACATACCTTCATCCCCAATAGTAACCTCCTTG
>NW_017689667.1:0-675 GCF_001879085.1 Nicotiana attenuata
TAGTTTTGTTTATTCCGCTTCTTGTTTCTTTTCCTTTTTTCCTTTTTCTTTTCTTCTTTTTTTTTCTTTTTTTCAGTTTTTTTTTTCTTTTGGTTATGGTCGAATCCTATGGAGATTGCCTACGTATCATGACCCCGCATGAATCAGACCAAGCGTAGTTCTTGAAGAATAAATGTAAAGTAGAAGCAGAATATTTTTTGGGAATTTTCAAGTTTATTGATAGCAACTACGTCTATTACAAAGACTCAAAACCGACTCTGATGCGAAAAGAACTACAGACTCCACCATCCCTATCCTAGTTCACAGAAAATACAGACTCAATCAACTGACTGTCTTTTAACAAAAAGGAAATACAGACTCCGATAAAAAAGAAATACAAGCCCAAGTGACCTAACTCCATTAAAAGGAAATACAGACTCAAAAGGTAAACTCTAGCAGACTCAAAGACAATCATGAATACATCAAAGCTCCTGGTGCCCGCGGGACATCGTTCGGTCTCGCCGCGGGCCTATATGCAAGTTCCCCTTGGAGTCTGTCTAAGTCACTCATTATCTGCTTCACAAATATCATTACTGATGCAAAGAAGGTGGTAGGGGTCATGTTCTCGCACATCTGGCATTTCCGGGTAATAGAATGAGCAACGGTTAAGATTCTCTCTCGGATTCTTCCTTTCTC
>NW_017689667.1:5106-5814 GCF_001879085.1 Nicotiana attenuata
AGTGGTGGCGGAGGTGGCGCCTTCCCAGTCATCCAGGCTTGATACATGTCTGTCATATGTTGTCTTAGCATCCGCACCTCTTCAGCCAACCCATTATCTTGTTCCACCAACTGTTGTCGAGCACCAGTATCAACCAACTCAGTTCTCTTGTTGTTTGCCATTGCCTTTTGTCCTTGTGTTGTACAGAAGAGTTACCACTTTCAAACCACAAACCAACCACCTTTCTGGAATTGGAACAAAATGAAACCATCACGTTAGCGTTAGGGCAACTAACACATTGGTAACAGCTTTTGATCGGTCGCATGCGTCATCCCGGCTTTTCCTTATTTCCGATTGTAAACTCTTTCTTCTTATGTTCTCCTTCTTGTTTTTCACTCTTGCCTTTGTCTTCTCTCGTTCCTATTTCCTGCCTCTTTTGAGTTTTGTTTATCCGCTCTGTTCTTTCCTTTTTTCCTTTTTCTTTTCTTCTTTTTTTTTTCTTTTTTTCATTTTTTTTTCTTTTGGTTATGGTCGAATCCTATGGAGATTGCCTACGTATCATGACCCCGCATGAATCAGACCAAGCGTAGTTCTTGAAGAATAAATGTAAAAGTAGAAGCAGAATATTTTTTGGGAATTTTCAAGTTTATTGATAGCAACTACGTCTATTACAAAGACTCAAAACCGACTCTGATGCGAAAAGAACTACAGACTCCACCATCCCTATCC
>NW_017689668.1:0-1960 GCF_001879085.1 Nicotiana attenuata
ACCAACAATCAAAGTACGACCTACCCCCCCACCCCCCCCCCCCCGGTCAAACTTTCCAAAATTCAAACATTCGCCAATCCAAGCCTAATCCTACTACGGACCTCCAAATCACAATCCGGACGCGCTCCTAAGTCCAAATCACCTAAAGGAGCTAGCGGAACCATCAAAATTAAAATCCAATGTCGTTTACACATAAGTCAATATCCAGTTAACTTTTCCAACTTAAGCTTTCAACTAATAGACTAAGCATCTCAATTCACTCTAAAGTTCTATGATGTTTATTTCTCAATTTTGAGGGTATTCGATTGTAATGATTCGGCCTGTCGTTTTGATAGTATTAGCCGCGATCCCCTATTAGTGCTTCGCTATATCATTTTATGCTTATGTGACTTGCCAGGAGGTCTTGTTTTGGTTTTTGGAGTGAAAAGGGACACTTAGTCCCTAAAATGGAAACTTAAGTTCTAGGAAATTGACCGTAATTGGAACTGTATGAAGACGACTCCGCAATGAAGTTTTATCAGTTCCGTTAACTCCGTTGGATGATGTTGGACTTAGGAGCGCGTCTGAATTGTGATTTAGAGGTCCTTAACTGATTAAGGCTTGAAATGGCGAAAGTTGAATGTTTCGGAAGTTTGACTGGGAGTGAACTTTTTGATACCGGGGTCAGATTCTGATTCTGAAAATTGGACTGGGTCTGTCAAATATGACTTGTGTGCAAAATTTGGGGTCAATCGGACGTGATTTGATAGGTTTCGGCATCGGTTGTAGAAGTTTGAAATTTCAAAGTTCATTAAGCTTCAATTGGGGTGCGATTTGTGTTTTTAGCATTTTTTGACGTGAATTGAAGGATCAACTAAGATTGTATGATGTTTTAGGGCTTGTTGGTATGTTGGTTGAGGTTCCGGAAGCCTCGGGTGAATTCTTGGTGGTTAACGGACTACAATTGGACTTGTTGGAATTGCAGAAAAATCTGGTGCTTCAGTTGTTTGTTTCCTTCTATGCGTTCGTGAGAGGAGTCTCGCATTCGCAAAGAGACTCTGGTGGCAGGTGAGGATTTGCGCTTCGCGTTCGCGAAGAGGGAGCTGCATTCTCTAAGGTATAGGCAGTGGTGCATCGCAAATCGTGAAGGTTATCGCGTTCGCGAAGAGGAAGTAGACGCAGCCGGGACCCCAGAACATTTGTTCTACGCGTTCGCGTAGTAGGGGTCGCATTTACGAAGCAATGGGTCGATTAGGCATCGCGTTCGCGAGTGGGTCCTCGCGTAGAAGATTTTTGGCAGCAGATATATTTGTGCTATGCGAACGCGAGAATGAGGTCCCGTTCGGGAAGAAGGATTTACCTGGGCAACAGATTATATTTCAAAATTGAGGGTTTTATCCCATTTTCATTTTGGGACCTAGAGAGCTCGAATTTTTTTTTTTTTTTGCAAAATCGCTAGGCGATGTTCCTAGGGCTAGCTTATTAATAATAATAAAAAAAAGAAACCACATAGGAAGAGTACGAATAAGGGGGACAATAGCACCAGTAGTGTTGCCTCTATGCCTTGGCTATATAATCACTCCTCTGCGCCTCACATTGCCTTATGATGGCAGCCTCGTGTAGAGGATCATGGTGTAGCTGCCGGTAAAGTCTCACGAGGGCATATAATCTCATAGCCGTTTGGATATCTTCCCAAAGGCATAGGCCATTAGCGAACACATATTGGGCTAAACCTTACCTTACTAATCCTATTGAGGCATAAAAATACCTCATCTACTTGCAAGCATGAAGAAAATACGAACTACTAATAACTAAGTATTCTATGATCATCACAGAGTTTATTACATACTCTATGATGATATTACAAATGATGATGCTTAAGAAGTGATAAAATAAAACAATGTAAAAAATTGAGTCTTGCCCCTCATTTTTGAACCTTGTGCACTCTTCAATGTGTATCTCCTTGGCTTCTTCTTCAAAC
>NW_017689668.1:5213-5814 GCF_001879085.1 Nicotiana attenuata
GAGAGAGGAGAGAGGAAGAGCGTTTGATTCCTCGGGTAAATTTTGGATAGGCCGTGAGTGCATTTTTAACCTTTGTGAAAATCTGGCATTTCAGTTCTGCAAGGGTTTTTCAGAGGAAACTATTAGGTAATACTTCTTGACCCGTTTTTTGTTATATTCCACTAATCTATCGTTAATTTCATCATTTAATTAAGGTTTTGGGTTGAGAAATTTGTGGAAAAAAGATGGAAAGTTCTTCAAGCTAATTTTGGGGTTTTGTTTGAGATTTTGGTATTGGATTTGAGTAATTTTGGTATGGGTGGACTTGTGGTTGAATGGGTGTTCATATTTTTATCTTTTACCTGATCTCGAGATGTGGGCCCGTGTCGACTTTTTGGGGCGAATTTCTAATCTCTTTTTTAAGCTTGATTTCATTTATTGAATTAGTTTCTTATAGTTATATTTATGGTATGAAATTGCTTTTGGCTAGATTCGGGCCAATTAGTGTCAGAATATCGAGGAAAAGGCATTTTCGTTGATATGTTGAGCTTGGCTCGAGGTAAATGGCTTGCCTAACCTTGTGTGGAGAAAATCCCCATAGGATTTGGTACTGTTGTGATAA
>NW_017689669.1:0-2244 GCF_001879085.1 Nicotiana attenuata
AACAAATTGAGGTGCGCCGCGCCAAGTAAAATCATAATTCGCGTGGCCCTACTTTGAATACTTATATTAAAAATACTTAGAATTCGGGACGTGCCGTTTAGCGAATTTTCACGGCCTACCCGCAAAGTTAATAACACGTTAGTCGCTTTAGGCGCGTTCTTTAATAATCTTACCCTCCTAAATTCGGGTTTGCATTTCATGCGACCCAAGTCCAAATCTCAAAATGTTGAATAAAATGTGTCGAGGATCCGGGTGCATTTTATGTGACGTGATCCAAAAACATGTTTTTAAACGACGTTCAATTTCTTAAAAAATTTATTAAAAGCGGTAAATAATTCTAAAAAGTGCACAATAGGATAACATGTATTAAAATAAGATTGTAGCCAAATATAGCAGTTGAGCGACCGTGCTAGAACCACGGAACTCGGGAATGCCTAACCCCTTCTCCCGGGTTAACAGAATTCCTTACCCGGATTTCTAGTTCGCAGACTGTAATACAGAGTCAAACCCTTTCCTCGATTCGGGATTCAAACCGGTGACTGGGGACACCATAAATCTCCCAAGTGGCGACTCTGAAGCTTTTAATAAAACGAATCCCGTTTCGATTGTCCTTTAATTGGAAAAACTCCCTTTATTATACCCTCTTCTGGGGTGTAGCGAAAAAGGAGGTGTGACAGCTCTGGCGACTCTGCTGGGGACAAGAACCCAGAACTTTTGTTCAGGGTTCAAGAATTCGAGCTCAGTTAATTGTTATATTTGACTTTATCTGATTTTGTTACATGTTTGGGCTTAATGTGCTAAATGTTTTACCGCTTTGATATTTGTTGAATTGTATTTAAACTGTTACGAATCTCTTCCTCTCTCTGAGTCTTCTACATCATTGATCCCATTCCAGTGAAAATTCATAATCAGCCAGCTTACTGCGCTCATGTTGAAGAGGAAGCAGACGGAAGGCCTTGGTTTCATGATATCAGGGAATATTTGGCAAAAGGAGAGTACCCGGAGCTTGCCAATCATACTCAGAAACGCACACTTCAGAGGTTGTCCAACAGCTTCTTTCATAGCGGAGGAATCCTGTATAGGAGGACTCCTGATTGGGGACTATTAAGATGTGTTGACACAAGGGAAGCATCGAAGCTGCTAGAGGAAATTCATGCTGGGACCTGCGGTCCGCATATGAACGGTTTTTTCTTAGCAAAGAAAATACTTCGGGCTGGTTACTTTTGGATGACTATGGAAACAGACTGCATCAAGTATGTCTGAAAATGACATCGCTGTCAGATACATGCAGACATGATAAAGGTACCTCCAAGCGAGGTCAACACAACAAGCTCATCGTGGCCGTTCGCCGCCTGGGAAATGGACGTCATTGGACCAATCGCGCCTACCGCTTCCAACAGACACAACTTTGTCCTAGTAGCAATCGACTATATCACCAAGTGGGTCGAAGCAGCATCTTACAAGGCAGTAACTAAGAAAGTCGTGGCAGCCTTTGTCTGCGATCGGATTGTTTGTCGATTCAGTATCCCAAAGTCAATCAATACTGATAATGGCTCCAATCTCAACGGTGACTTGATGAAAGCCATGTGTGAAACCTTCAAGATCAGACACAAGAATTCCACAGCCTACATGCCTCAAATGAATGGAGCCGTAGAAGCTGCCAACAATAACATCAAGAAAATATTGAGGAAAATGATAGAGAAGCATAAACAGTGGCACGAGAAGTTATCGTTTGCTCTATTGGGGTATCGCGCCACAGTCCGCTCATCAACCGGGGCAACCCCCTATATGCTGGTTTATGGTACATAGGCCGTCATCCCGGCCGAAGTAGAAATTCCTTCAATAAGGATCATACAGGAAGCTGAGCTCAACGACGCAGAGTGGGTGAAGAGTCGTTTCGAGCAACTAGCTCTTATAGACGAAAAGAGAATGAACGCAGTTTGCCATGGTCAACTCTATCAGAACAGAATGTCCAGAGCCTTCAATAAAAGAGTCAAGCCAAGACAGTTCACACCGAGGCATCTGGTGTTGAAGAAAATTTTTCCGCATCAAGATGAAGCCAAAGGGAAGTTCGCTCCCAACTAGCAGGGTCCATAAATGGTTCATCGGGTTTTGAGAGGAGGAGCCCTCATACTTGCATGAATGGACGGAGAAGTCTAGCCAAACCCGATTAATTTAGATGTAGTCAAGCGTTACTATGTGTAATCTTTATGTTTTCCTTATATGATGTAAATTGAACTACGC
>NW_017689669.1:4807-5814 GCF_001879085.1 Nicotiana attenuata
TTCATGATTTCACTATGTTCAAACAACTTGTTTATACTTTCCTTCTATTTGATTCAGCATGTTGAAAACCCTAGGTCTTTTGGTCTTATTCGAGTTCTGAAACTATCCTTGTTTGTTTGAGTGTATACTTGTTCGATTAAGTTCTTTTCCTTGTTTGACTTGTCTGATTCTGAGTTCCCATCATCTCTTAAGCTTGACTATTGTTAAAGCCCTAATTTCTCAAAAGGTTTTCCTCACTTATTGTTACTGTGAGACCTTTACTGGTCTCTGACTCTCTTTACCTGTTACTATGCTCTCTTCCCTTTTGATTCTACGTAACTACTTGACTTTGTTGACTACTGTGCTTCGAGTCGATCTCTTTTACTACTGAATCCTAGCTTATTCTTGCTACTACTATATGTTTGTGTTGCTTTGTTGAGTCAACATGTTTGACTCTACATGCCTGTTCATTCCTTGCTATTTATATGTTGAGGTGCAGAATCTTGACCCTTTCTTTATTGATTCTGACTCCTTCAATGTCGCGACTGATTACAAAAGGTTTTCTTATGAACCCTAATTGTATTCGTTTGTTTAAATTAATTGATTCCCCTCCTTTATTTACTGTGGTGTCTTACCTTGCTGAATCCTTTCCCAAAACTAAGCATGTTTTGTACTTAGACTTGATTATTTTCTTCATGCTTTTACTACCCCCTTATATGGCAATAATCAATCTGTCCCAAACTGATTTCTTTCCTTAATTAAAACATGTTTGTATCCGCTAAGCAGTGATTCCTTAATTAAAGGGAATCACTTGTGTTAATTGATTCCGATTGTGATTATTTCCATGTTTGTGTTAGGACTTTACTTATCACCTTAATTTCTACTCGTTTTCAAAACTATAAAACCCTACCCTCTCTTCTTTCAAAAGACACGAACAATTTAAGTTCAGAGCACACACTTACACTCAAAAACTCTCTGTTTCTTTACTGCTACTTGTGCTATTTCTTTGTCTAGCCGGCTAAAAGCCA
>NW_017689670.1:0-799 GCF_001879085.1 Nicotiana attenuata
TCTAGAGTAAGAATGACCAAAATAGGCTACACAACACGTCTCACGAGCGCAGCCTTCGTTCAAGAAGACTAAAGCATGAACCTAAAATTGGTAAAAAGATCTATTTATACCGAGCTGGAAAATCTGGACAAAAATACCCTTGCGGGGTCAGCGCGGCCGCGTAGGCTCTTTGAACTCTCAAATCTCATCTCTGAAGTTGGGGGCCGCGGACCGCGCAGAAATGTAGCGCGGCCGCGGCGGATGGTCGGCGCGGACCGCGCAGAAATGGAGCGCGGCCGCATGGCTTGACTTGGTCAAATCTCCAGGCCTATGAATCTCATCCACACGGACCGCGTAAAAATGTAGCGCGGCCGCGTAGGACTTTTTCTTGCATTTGTGGTCTCTGAACATGACTGGCGCAGACCGCGTAGAAATGGAGCGCGGCCGCATGGAATACCCTTGAATTAGCCAGTCTCTGAATCTCCTAGCGCGGCCGCGTGGCATATCAGTGCGGTCCGCGCTAGGTCTTCCTGTTCCCCGCTTCCCTTGGTTTTTTGACACTTGGAAGGTTTCACTCCGTTTTGAGCCGATCTTTGACATTTGTCATCTTGTCGCTCAAACCTGCAATCAAGCGCAACTTGTAAGCATTTTGGGACTACTTTGTGGTAATTTGTAACAAAAGCAATAGCAAGAAGGGGGTATAATCATGTTAAAATCCTAACTTATCAGTCGAACTATCAAGCTTTGATGGCGAAGGCACTTAGCCTGAGTCCTAGTTAGAGCGAGGCCGAACTGTCAAGCTTTGATGGCGAAGGCACTT
>NW_017689670.1:5369-5814 GCF_001879085.1 Nicotiana attenuata
GAACTGGGACTGAGGCTAAGTGCCTTCGCCATCAAAGCTTGACAGTTCGATCTCGCTCGAACTGGGACTCTGGCTAAGTGCCTTCGCCATCAAAGTTTGACAATTCGACCTCGTTCGAACTGGGACTCAGGCTAAGTGCCTTCGCCATCGAAGCTTGATAGTTCGACCTCGCTCGAACTGGGACTCTGGCTAAGTGCCTTCGCCATCAAAGCTTGACAGTTCGACCTCGCTCGAACTTGGACTCAGGCTAAGTGCCTTCGCCATCAAAGCTTGACAGTTCGGCCTCGCTCTAACTAGGACTCAGGCTAAGTGCCTTCGCCATCAAAGCTTGATAGTTCGACTGATAAGTTAGGATTTTAACATGATTATACCCCCTTCTTGCTATTGCTTTTGTTACAAATTACCACAAAGTAGTCCCAAAATGCTTACAAGTTGCGCTTGATTG
>NW_017689671.1:0-744 GCF_001879085.1 Nicotiana attenuata
GGCAAATACATAGAAAGCATGCCTATAGGGGTTCTAATTCAAATCTGAATAGCCTCACTCGCTTATGAGTCTAAAATTAGCAGTATTAATGCGTTACCAACAGCAGAACTCGTGTTTTCCAAAATTCGTTTTTAACGAGCAACTCCCCTTTAAATCAACATGTAATCAGTTCATTTTCTTATTTCTGAAACCTATAGACATCATTCCTATAGGTTTTCGTCTATCACTTAGGCAAGCCTTAGGGTAAAAGTTATAAACTGCAACAGTCTTTATTAATTACAACCAGCGGGCAGGTCTAACTCGGACTTCTTATCTGAAAATATGTGATAAATCAGCCTGCTTTAACTTTTAAGTTTAATCAAACCCTAATCAGTACGTGTAAGACATGCTAAACTATATGCTTTCTCTAATCTGAGGAGGTCTGTTTGAGCCCTATGTGTTTGAATGCCTTTCCCATATTTGCTCTATGTGTTTTGATTGTCGCCCTAGAATTTTGTCTTTTTAAAAACTATAAAACCTCATACCCTTTCCCTTTAGGATTAGTAGTCCCAAATGCCTCCGGGACTGATAGGATTGGGGCGGGTAATAGCATGCAATAAGCGAAACGAGACCATTCCGCGTTTAATACCTTAACGGGGTGGGAAATGGTAGATATGGATATGATGTCCACGCGATAACACCACGTGTATAAGTGGTTACCGTGTGTTGTGTGGGGTGATCCATATATTTATAAACCTAGGACCC
>NW_017689671.1:4816-5814 GCF_001879085.1 Nicotiana attenuata
TGATATCATTAATTTGAGAATTTATGCTTGGAGGGCACTCGACTTATTGGGTTGTGGACCATGGAGGATTGCCCCGGTTATGATGGTAGTTCTCGTGTGTTATGAGAAAAAGGGAGTTATTATGGACCTTCGAAAGGTTATTAGCCAAGTTCAGTGTGATCAGAATCAGCTTGAGGTCTGTGGATGGATCTAAATATGAATATGGGCTCTATATCAGGCCAGATGTGTTCATTTCAGCAATGCACTCCATTGGACAAGTAGTCGGGGTACTATTTCGTCGTCAGCTATTTCATGAAATGATATATTGCGCCGTATGAGTTGTGAGACGGCTTGATGAATTTCTTATGTGTTGAGGTTCCGCTTAGAGATGATGTTATATGAGCAGGATGGCTCTCGAGATTCAGATCGTATATCGCACCTCAGTTGTGTTTGAGTTTTGTAGCCTATGGCACTATATGTCTCCCCAGGGATGGTATTATGCACTTAGCGTACTTGTGACCGATATTCGGAATTTTGTTATAATAAGCAGTTTAGCTCGATGTATATCTCCTTATATGAATTCTATGTGTGGATCGGGTGGCACGCCGCCATGGGTATGTTATTTGGATCGGGTTGTATGCCGCAACAGTGTGATGTTAAGTACAGTTTTCTATATGCTATTTTTGTATGCCTTGCTTCCTATTTTCTAAGGAAAGTTCATATTGGTGCGTGAGTTGAGTAGTTCCTTCTAGAGTTCGTTTTCCTTTTGTCACGTTCGAGTTCATAGCCTATTGGCACATTGTGGCATCATATGAGACTTTTGATCATGTCCGGGGTGGCTTATTGCCTGAGCGATTCGTACTGGGTGAGACGAGATCATTGGATTTAGGATCAGTGCAATCTGATTATATGAAGTATATTAAGGAGCTAAGACCATTATTTGGTTCAGAATGAGGTGATGGTTCTTATCAGGAGTATAGGCCCAATGATTTGTTGATTCGGCAGTTGGGTATGAATTT
>NW_017689672.1:0-717 GCF_001879085.1 Nicotiana attenuata
CTAAAAAATTGCATTTTATGTTCTTATCTGATGTTGCGTAACTGGTGTTTTGGTGCAGTGGCAATGGCACGCATTGATGTTTCCCATTAGAAGTTTTGTGCCTATAGACATAGTGTATGTGTGTTATGTGATAGTTTTTATAGTTATAGACAGTTATTGGAACAACCCCGTACAACTATTTACCCTGTTAGTATGGCTATATACTATCATATGCTTCTGGATCTTTTTTTAGCTGTCTACGCTATTTGTTTTTTCTTTAATAATAGTAGTATCGTACAGTATCTTGAAAATACTTTATAGCTGTATTCCTTTTTGCTTTTTCTCTTTATTCCTATCTGTTATGTAATAGTAGTATAGTCATTTGTAGTTGCCGGAAATTAGTCAGTATAATTGTATACCCTGCTGGTTTAATTATATGTCGTGTTGGTATCGTATGGTAGTTGTGATATTTTTAGTTGGTTTAGTTGCATTTTAAGTGAATTCTATTTCTGAAATTATTTTATATGAACATGTTTTGCAGTGTTGGGATTTCCTTGTGCCTATTGACTTAGATTATAAACCAAAGGTTGATTGGGATACCAACTGCCATGTTATTCATCAATTGAAAGCGAATTTATCAAAGAGGCAACTTCGACTTTTTAAGAAAACATGCTTTGGCTATTTTTTGGATCTGCCACCAGTGATTGTGCAGATTCGGGTTATGCACCATTTGCTTAT
>NW_017689672.1:5522-5814 GCF_001879085.1 Nicotiana attenuata
TTTTGGTGGCAGTACCACCTGCGAAGAGACATGTTCTGGAATTTGCCACGTTGTTTCATCAGGCAATGGATTTACTGGTACCTCATATGTTTTCAGCAAGTAGTCTATGCTGTAGTAATCTGAGCAATACTTGTATGAATCCATATGGAATTTTTGTATAGCTGCCATTGCATGTGGACATGGAATATCGTCTAGCTGAAACCTCCCACAAGTGCAGTTTCTTTCATGTAGGCGCACCACATTTTCTTGTTTTGGGCCCTATACTAACTTAACTAAGTAGTAAATTACTACT
>NW_017689673.1:0-618 GCF_001879085.1 Nicotiana attenuata
GTGTACGTACACCTTGCCCCTACCTTGTGGTGGTAGAAAAGTTGTTCCCCATAGACTCCGCTCAAGAAAAGATTCAAAAAAAAAAATCGTTATCTTTTTACGAATATGTAAATTAATGGAGGAGATAAATCTTCTTTATCCATCAGTTTTATGACTTATTACAAATAGTATTTCTTTCTTGAGTTAGGTCATTTGGTTTTGTCGTTCTTTTACCATAGTCAGTGGATTGAGTCTGTATTTTGTTTGAATTAGAATAGGGGTGATGGAGTTTGTAGTTCTTAGAGTCTGTTAGTTGTCTTGAGTCTTTGTAATAGACAAGTTTGCTATCAATAAAATTGAAATTGCCAAAAATATCGTGCTCTTACTTTGCATTTATTTTTACGAACTACGCTTGGTCTGATTCACGCAGGGTCGTGATACGTAGGCAATCTCCATAGGATTCGACCGTCTCAAAGGAAAACCAGAAAGGAATGATAACAAACAGGGGAAAAACCAAAGAGGGAGAGCAAAACAGAGTGAAAGGATAAGAGTGGGAACTAATTAGGCAAGAAAAGAAATGAAAGCCGGAATGACGCATGTGAATGAATAGAGGCATAATAGAAACGTTTGAATGCTTAG
>NW_017689673.1:5062-5813 GCF_001879085.1 Nicotiana attenuata
CTAAAAAATGCAGAAGAACGGGACCCGCAATGGTTAAACAGTTAAAAGGAAAATATGACACTGAGGTCACAGAAATTGAAGAAAAAGGTTATTGCCACAGAAAACCGTATGATTAAGCAGGCAAAAGAATTCAAAGTCGAAAGAGAACAGTATTACATGGCATTGGCACAGTTAGAAATGGACTTGCAACAACTCCGGCAACAAAGCCAAGCGGATGAGCGAACTTTGGAGGCCAGGGCCCAACAGATAGGGCGGTTGCTTCAAGAGAAAGGAAGAATCCGAGAAAGAATCTTAACCATTGCTCATTCCATTACTAGGAAATGTCAAAAGTGCGAGAACATGACCCGTACCACCTTCTTGGCATCAGTGATGACATTTGTGAAGCAGATAATGAACGACCTAGACAGACTTCAAGGGGAACTTGCATATAGGCCCGCGGCGAGACTGAATGATGTCCCGCGGGCACCAGGAGCTTTAATGTATTCGTAATTGTCTTTGAGTCTACACTCTTTCTTCTACTAAGAAAAGTTTGTCTTTCGAGTCTGTATTTCTTTCTTGAGTTAGGTCATTTGGTTTTGTCGTTCTTTTACCATAGTCAGTGGATTGAGTCTGTATTTTGTTTGAATTAGAATAGGGGTGATGGAGTTTGTAGTTCTTAGAGTCTGTTAGTTGTCTTGAGTCTTTGTAATAGACAAGTTTGCTATCAATAAAATTGAAATTGCCAAAAATATCGTGCTCTTACTTTGCATTT
>NW_017689674.1:0-898 GCF_001879085.1 Nicotiana attenuata
TGTATTCTCATTAGTTCGTTAATTGGCTAGTTTTGGAGCAATGTGCGTTGGTTCAAGCCTTCGGAAGAATGTAGAATGCCGGTTATGAGTCTTCGGAGCGAGGTGAGTCTCCTTTCTAATCTTGTGAGGGGGAATTTACCCCATAAGTGAGTTAAATTGGTTATGTGCTCCTATTTGTGGGGGCTACGTACGCACGAGGTGACGAGAGTCTGTGCGTAGCTACTATTTGCTATTGTCCGGGTAGCTAGGACCCAAAAGCATGAATACTTGAATTAATTGTAAATTCTTGGATAGCTCAAATTGCTTGTGTCACATGGAATTTGTAAATGAATTTCTAAAGAGATTTAACCTTACTTGTCAAATTTTGTTAAAAGAGGAATTGATATATATATCGATAAACACTCCCTGATAAGTTCTTACTTGATTGATTGAGCATGCTATATTTGGATTAATTGTGAACCCCTTTGAGGGTTTGAATTGCTTAAATCACATTAAATTTATAAAAGGATTTCTAAAAAGACTTAAGCTTCGCTTCCTCAGATTATTTAAAGAGAGTTGGCTTTTCTTGGATAATTGCTCCATGTTGACTTATTGACTGACTGTCTATCTGTGTGTGTTTATTTTGGAAAGGGCCGAACACCTCGGCAGATTAAATAGATGCATCTATAGGCGCGCCGTCGACCCTCGGCAAGTGCACATTTACTTTCTGTTGGATCGGGCCGTTGCCTCGGTATGATTTGCGCATGATATCTTTTATATATTAATGCATGAGAAATCTTAAATGATGACATCGCCTTTCATGGCTTGAGATGAACTGATTAAATGAAGAAAAGTAAAATCTGTAAAATCCTTGTTAAATTGTTAAAAGGTGTTCGACCTGTTTTACAGTCTTTGTGTA
>NW_017689674.1:5118-5813 GCF_001879085.1 Nicotiana attenuata
GAGTATGTTAAGGAGCAAGATCTCCACTTGATTCAGAATATGGTGATGTTTCCTGTCAGAAGTATAGACTCAATGATTGGTCGACTCGGCAATGATTATGAATTTCTTCACATCTCTTCTGTTGTGACGGTGTTGTAAGAGTTGGAGTAGACCTGTGTGTGTTATGGGGTGCAATGGGAGCACCGGATTCGTGGAATTCCAATTAAGTGGAACAGAAAATGTTATCGTGATCCGGTGAGTAAAATGATGAAAAAGTGTGAATTCAGCAAAGTTATGCAATCATGATTGGGTACAACGTGTGGTGGTTGATACCGTGTTCGTATGTTGGAAACAGGCCAGGCATAGAATTCCGGATGTTGGAATTGGGCCCTAAGGCTTATTTACCTTGATAAGAGGGAATATCTTCAGAATTGATCGAGCTGATGTGCTCAACTGAGTTGTGGTAGCACGGGAAGGTGCATGAGAAGTTAACCAGTGATTTCCGACTACTCCAGTATAGTTCTCAGCACGTTCGAGGACGAACGTTTGTTTAAGTGGGAGAGAATGTAACGACCCGACCAGTCGTTTCGAGTTCTAACGCTCCGTTCAGCAGTCGGAGGCCATGAACAGCTTCACCTCAGGTATTATGACTTGTACGCGCAGTCGGAATTAAATTTCAGGAAGTTCAAAGTTGATTCAGGAAGAGAATTCTCATT
>NW_017689675.1:0-754 GCF_001879085.1 Nicotiana attenuata
GGAACAATAACAACAAGTCAAACATCCCGACAAGGGAGAGTCAGCTATAACCAATCCTATTCAATTTCTTCCCGGCACAACTAATATCAATATTTAATCACAACGTTCATAGGAGCAAACAAAGGTACACAATTATCAAGTTAAGACTCACGGTCATGCTTGACACCGACGCATGGATACTCGTCACCATGCCCATACGTCGTGTTCAACACAAACAAGTAGCAAATATGACTCAACTCCTAATCCCTCAAGCTAGGGTTAAACCAAACACTTACCTCAACTTTCACGGCCAAATCAATCCACAACGATCGTTTTCCCTTTCGAATTCGGCTCCAACTCAATCAAATCTATACAATAACAACTTAATAATATCAATATAAGCTAAACAAATCAACCCCAATGCCTAAATATAGATTCCCAAGCTTTCTTCCCAACATTCCAAAAAACGACCCCGGGCCCGCTTGGTCAAAACACGAGGTTCGAACCAAATTCATATCACCCATTCTCCTACGAGCCCGAATATACAATTTGCTTTCAAATTCGACCCCAAAACGAGGTCTAAATCAAGAAAAACTTGAAAAGCCCTAACTCTACCCACTTTCCCCCAATTTCAACCCTAGATTACATGATTTGAGCTTAGGAATTTGATAAATGATGATGGAAAATGAACGGAGACAAGTTAAACAATACTTACCCAAGAAGCTTTGGTGAGGAAATGCTCTAGCAATCGCCTAGAAGCTGTGGAGAGAAAGGG
>NW_017689675.1:5076-5813 GCF_001879085.1 Nicotiana attenuata
GATGGAAGACAAAAGTTTGAACATAATTATAATGGGCAAAGCCAACAATGCCGAGGCCTACAGCACATAAAAAGTCCACCAATTTTACAATTTATCGGATATTAAATTGAAGGAAAAAGAGGAGACATGAAGGACTACGCGAATGAAGTATGCAAACAGATACATACCGCAAACCAAACCAGCTCCTTTGTCGCAAGAGATCTTGTAACATCATGCTTCTCTAGTGTTTCTTTGACTGTGCCTTGAAGCTTCATAGGATATCAGACGGAGTTTACAATTGGTGGATCAAAAGAATAATATGATACTCCCTCTATCCCAATTTATGTGTCACAGTACGGATTTCGAGAGTCAAACTTCTTAATTTTGACCCTGAATTTGGATATAGAATTTAATTTTTTTTTTTGAAATAAAATTTATGTATTTGAAAATTACAAAAAAAATATAAGCCACAATAATTAACAATTCAAAATATTTAAAAGACATGAAAAAATCGCGATCAAAGAAAAACTCGGTTGACTCTGAAAATGCAAACACCAGCCACATAAATTGGGATGGAGGGAGTAGTAATACACACACACACACACACACACACACACACACACACACATATCTATAAGGGCTATTTACTACTTACAACCAGAGCTATTTGAATTAGTAAATATCAAGAAACCAAGAAATCGTAACCTACTTATCGCTTCTGACAGTAAATCCAGAGCATTGAGCAAGTAATGACCTCG
>NW_017689676.1:0-708 GCF_001879085.1 Nicotiana attenuata
ATACACAAGTTGGTAAGGTGAGTTTCTCTCTTGGAAGATCATGATCACCTAGTTATCTCTCTCTACGTTTGTTATTTGGGTAAAGAGCTTGTTTGAGCTTGAAGTAAAGCTTAGTTGGACAAGTATTCTTGTTGCCAAGGTGAGGTTTAACTTCTCCTATATGTATTTAAGATCATTTATGTATATCTAGTTGATTTGTTAAAAGAAACCTGTGAAATAGGTTGAACTTCATGCTGAAGTATTGTAGTTGCTGGACTATTTTGGAGTTGAATTCTTGATGTTTTATGGCTGGAAATCAGTAGAAATAACTTAAGAATGCTATTGCTATTTGTGGTTGATGTGTTTGGAAGAAGAGAAGGCTTGGAAACTGCAAGTTAGAACTTGGTTGTTAAGTGAGATGGAGCCCCGATTCCTCCCCTTATCCCTTTTGTTTCCGCATTTTAGACCTTTACATGTATAGGTTGCTACTCGGTTGTATGTAGAGGCTCTAGACTCGTGACACCAGATCCTTTGGGCGTTGTTTTTGGTATTTGCTATGGTTTCTCCGCACTGATTTAGCTACTATCACAGATTAGAATCATGCTTAACTGGTAATTTAACTCTATAAATTGGTAATAGTGTTTCGTACCTGGGTGGAGAGTGTTCAAATGGTCGGGCTTGCCTAGCATTGTGTTGGGCGCCATCACGACCGGGATTGGGGTCGTGACA
>NW_017689676.1:4647-5813 GCF_001879085.1 Nicotiana attenuata
CTACATTACGACGATGTTGCACCCTGTAGTATTGTACGTTGAATTTGTCGTAAGGTAATTGACATCAGTCCAAGGAAAAGATTATTCGGATATTATAAGGATTATGCTATTTCAAACAAGTAATAAGTAAATTCGTGAAGGTGAGAGGGGAAGCAAGTCAAAGGAACGAATTTTCGTCCAAGTTTGGCATTTGGGATAAAATACGGGTCGAGCGATAATACCCGATAATTATGTACTGGTACCATGTAAGATACCATATGACCACTGTATAATATATAAAAAGTATATTAAAATAAGTAAAATTTTAAGTAATTTGGGGTAATTTTTTAAATTATGCGGGCAATTGATTAATTACCGGATAACGAGACATTATCAGTTAACTAATAAGTGAATAAAAAAAATTATTATAAATTATACCCCCAACGTGGCACAAAGCCACCATGACAAAAAAATGACTCATTAGTCATTATTGCCATGTGGCTACTTATGGAAATGTAACTAAAACAAGACTTTAATATAAGTCTCACCAAAATAATGCTTGCTTATAAGCATTATCCATGGGCCATTATTATCAATTCCTTGTTAAAGTTCAGAAGCATTCTGTCTTTAGCTCAAAGGAAACGTTGAAGCAGAAGCAAATTTCGTTTCAAAAGAAGCTTCATTCAAAAGCCACTTCGTTCCAAACTTTCCAAGAATCCAAGGCAAAAAATTTCGTTCATGAATTTCAAGGAAGCAGGAACAAATCTCGTTCAACAATTTCAAAAAAAAAAAAAAACAGAAGCTTAATCCGATTTTTGGTGGTTCTAGAAGAGTACGGTGCAATCTTCGCCAAGAATATTATACTGAGTTTTCCTATCTAGGTATGTTAAGGCCATCCCTTCTTTCTTTTGGCATGGTCCAAATTATACTGAAGAAACGAGCAAACGCACAGTTTCCATAAATTACTCTATTCATAGCGATACTAGGGGTGTCTATATTCTTGATTCCCCATGAGAATTATTTTTTTACTTCTGTTCATGGGTCTCAGAATAATATGAAGTTGAAAAAAAGTTTATCCGGAGGGAATATTGAGATTTTTACGTATTTTTCATGCATTTCACCCTATTTATACATGTGTATTGACCCATGACCAGATGGCGTTATATACGCGTATATATGTAAATATA
>NW_017689677.1:0-480 GCF_001879085.1 Nicotiana attenuata
ATGGTCATTACGAGTTCCTTGTTATGTCATTTGGGCTGACCAATGCCCCAGCAGCTTTCATGCATTTGATGCACAGTGTATTCAGGCCATATCTGGACTCGTTCGTCATTGTTTTTATTGATGATATTCTGGTGTATTCCCGGAGTCGGGAAGATCATGAGCAGCACCTGAGGACCGTGCTTCAGACCTTGAGGGAGAAGAAGTTATATGCAAAGTTCTCAAAATGTGAGTTTTGGCTGAGTTCTGTGGCATTCTTAGGCCATGTGATTTCTAGTGAAGGTATTCGGGTGGATCCGAGGAGGTAGAGGTAGTGCAGAGTTGGCCCAGGCCTTCCTCAGCTACAGAGATTCGAGTTTCCTGGCTTGGCGGGCTACTACCGTCGTTTCTTGGAGGGATTTTCATTGATTGCTGCCCCTATGCTAGATTGACCTGAAGGGTGCCCCGATTTCAGTGGACAGAGGAGTGTGAGGCGAGCTTTCA
>NW_017689677.1:5192-5813 GCF_001879085.1 Nicotiana attenuata
GATAGAGACATTGATTTTGGCATTGAGCTGTTGCCGGGCACTCAGCCCATTTCCATTCATCCGTATCGTATGGCTCCTCCTGAGTTGAAGGAGTTGAAGGATCAGTTGCAGGAATTGCTTGGTAAGGGTTTTATTCGACCCAATGTTTCACCGTGGGGTGCTCCTATCTTGTTTGTAAAGAAGAAGGATGGTTCTATGCACATGTGTATTGATTACTGTCAGTTGAACAAGGTTACAGTGAAGAACCGTTACCCTTTGCCTCGTATTAATGATCTGTTTGACCAGCTCCAGGGCGCACCGGTGTTTTCTAAGATTGACTTGCGCTCAGGTTACCATCAGTTGAAGATTCGGGAGCCAGATATCCCGAAGACTGCCTTCAGGACTCGGTATGGTCATTACGAGTTCCTTGTTATGTCATTTGGGCTGACCAATGCCCCAGCAGCTTTCATGCATTTGATGCACAGTGTATTCAGGCCATATCTGGACTCGTTCGTCATTGTTTTTATTGATGATATTCTGGTGTATTCCCGGAGTCGGGAAGATCATGAGCAGCATTTGAGGACCGTGCTTCAGACCTTGAGGGAGAAGAAGTTATATGCAAAGTTCTCAAAATGTGAGTTT
>NW_017689678.1:0-711 GCF_001879085.1 Nicotiana attenuata
ATGTTCATGCCCATGATGCAGGCTTCATACTCAGCTGATTGTTTGTGCAAAGAACGGAGCCTGCCGTTACTGAGAGCCACCCGCTCTGACTTGGTCCCGAATTTAATCAATTCATAAATCTTCTAGCACATGAATACCCCATCATAGGCGGTGGGACTCTCCCACTTAGCTTGAAGCCATTATTTTGAACTCTGGAATTCACCAAGATTCCCTAGCTTTCATCGACATAACCTTGCACGATCAACCGCATAAATTCTCGGATTCTCTCCGCAAAACCCCATTCTTTCATACTCCGATTCACCCGCTACATTCGCATGATCGATCTCCTTGCTACATAACCGATAAAATTCTTCGCGAAAGCCTCGCCAACCACGCGACTGCTAACCTACCCACTTGGGTAACCCACCTATAGAAGACTCTCCCTGGCATCTTCCAACACTACCGCACGGGGTGCAATCAATACGACATCAATGACCCTTCCTGAGTCTGAGCTCACTCTTCAGCTGCACAGGTCCATTTACCCCTTGTGGACATCATTTAAATGTGCGGCAACATCCTTCCGATTTAAATTTATGCTGCATCCTTCTTCATTTAAAGGGCTCATCTCCGTTATATTAAATCTCCTGCCACACCAGAATCCCTACTTCAAATTAGATCCGTAGACCCCAATAGCCAAGCGCCACTATTCTCAAATCGCTCTCTCCTTAAGGC
>NW_017689678.1:5167-5813 GCF_001879085.1 Nicotiana attenuata
TACGCACCGCCACAGATCACTTGCACAACTTAATCACGCTGAGAAAACTGATCGCTAAGACCAATATGCCAATTCAACTATGGCCAATCGATCTACCTTCTCCCAACTTTATACCCTCGATTGCCTTAGAGATAATACTAACTCCATCCGTCACATATCATACTCCATCCGCACTCATCCCGAGTGACCCTGAATCACGAGACCATGTTGTCTCAATCCCACGAACCAATTCATACCTTCCTTGCGTGCATATTTGCACCCTCAACTGACATGACCATCCTGCTAATCCTATTACGAATCCGAAATCTCTTCTCATTTTCCTCTCAAGTTCTACACTGCAAGTCAAAACATCATAGAACACTCTGTGCCTCTTCTCATAGGCTGCTATCAAGCTCCATTCTAAACCGTACTTATAGGCTCGAAGTCATTAGGCACCATACTTTACCTCTTTTCAAAATCTATAGAACCGTTACTGAGAGCCACCCGCTCTGACTTGGTCCCGAATTTAATCAATTCATAAATCTTCTAGCACATGAATACCCCATCATATACGGTGGGACTCTCCCACTTAGCTTGAAGCCATTATTTCGAACTCTGGAATTCACCAAGATTCCCTAGCTTTCATCGACATATCCTTGCACGATCA
>NW_017689679.1:0-709 GCF_001879085.1 Nicotiana attenuata
ATTAATGACCTAGAATTACGTTTAAAACTATTTTGCGACAATTTCACAATTAAAGCTAAAAAAATGCTAAAGTGAACTATTTTGTCAGTTTTTCATATCTTAGTTTTAAAACAACTTAATCCCTAATTAATAGTAAAATATGAAATAAAATCCTAAATGCAGATGCATAGTTTTTTGATTTTATATGAATTAACATGCACAAACAAAATGCAAACAATTATCAAAAAATGACACAAAAATGCACAAAATTGTAAAATAAAAAAAATCGTTTTGTTCGAATTTTGTGGGAATAATTCATATATAGGGCAAAAATCACGTGCTCACAGCTGCCCCTCTTTGCTTGGAAACATGAAATGTTTTCGGGCAGAGATAAGTGAGCAAATACGAGCAACTTTTGCCCGTTTGAAAATTCCGTGTGACGCGTTTTTGAAAAGCTTGACCGCACCCTGCTTCAGAGGTTGCCTACATATCATGGGCTAAACAGGAATCAGGTCAGTGTAGTTCGGGAGTGTCTGGTAGCTGGGACTACCAGGAGCTGTGATTTCACTGCGCTTGCTGCTGCTGACTGCTTGCTGACCTCCTTATTACACCGTGTAAGAAAATAAAAGAAACTAGACTAAGCTATGATCTATGAATTACAAAAGATCCTATCTATGTCTTCAAACTTGCTCTTATGGTCCTTGTTGCATTGTTGTATTGCATTCTCCCT
>NW_017689679.1:4687-5813 GCF_001879085.1 Nicotiana attenuata
AAAAACCAACCCCCTCCTCAAGGCAATTCAATGCCTATTTATAGGCAAACAAAAATGCTAGAAACTTCTATCACCTACCCTCCCCTAAATAAGACCTAAATTTGCCCACATGTGACCTCCCCAGTATAATTTTATTCCTCTTTGCTGATTCCCCAAACTACCCTTACCCCTTCCCTGAACTAAACCAAATAATTAACTGCCCGAATTCCCTTTTGTTTCTGATTAACCAACGGACCAGTCTTAATTAACTACCATTAATCCTAAACCAATCAATCGAGCCAAATATTTCTGCCCAAAGCTAAAATCCAGCCAATAGACTAATCAAGACCAAAACATAATCAAACTAAACTAAAGATAAAGAAACAACTATAAGCAAAACACAACCAAGGGCTGGGATTACTGATTCCTCAAAACGGCGTCGTTTCGGGTGAGCTGGGGGCTGGACCGGGCGGGGGTATTGGGCCTGGGCGTGGGAAGGGAATTAATTCCCTTGGGCTGGAAGGCAACGAGCCCAATTTTGGGCATCCTATTCTTTTTTCTTCCCTTTCCTTATTTATTCAAATCTCTTTAATTATTTCTCTCTTTTTATTCTTTTTCTATTTTGTAATTTTTTATAATTTTTTGTTGATTTATAAAGATTGCAGAAATAAAAATAAAAATTAAACTAAACTAATTAATGCCTAGAATTACTTTAAAACTATTTTGCGACAATTTCACAATTAAAGCAAAAAAAAATGCTAAAGTGAACTATTTTTGTCATTTTTCATATCTTATTTTAAAACAACTTAATCCCTAATTAATAGTAAAATATGAAATAAAATCCTAAATGCAGATGCATATTTTTTGTATTTTATATGAATTAACATGCACAAACAAAATGCAAACAATTATCAAAAAATGACACAAAAATGCACAAAAATTGTAAAAATAAAGAAAAATCTTTTTGTTCGAATTTTGTGGGAATAATTCATATATAGGGAAAAAATCACGTGCTCACAGCTGCCCCTCTTTGCTTGGAAACATGAAATTTTTTCGGGCAAAGATAAGTGAGCAAATACGAGCAACTTTTGCCCGTTTGAAAATTCCGTGTGACGTCGTTTTTGAAAAACTTGACCGCACCCTGCTT
>NW_017689680.1:0-813 GCF_001879085.1 Nicotiana attenuata
ATGTATTTATTGCCATAGGAGCTGACGAAGGGACCCATGAAATCTATCCCCCAAACATCAAACACTTCCACCTCTTGAACTGGGTTCATGGGCATCTCGTGACGCCAGGAAATGTTCCCGGTGCGTTGACATTCATTACAGCCCTTGACCCACAAGTGAGCATCCTTGAACACCATTGACCAGAAAAATCCAGCCGCTAGCACCTTAGCTGCTGTCCTGATTCCTCCAAAGTGACCGCCATACGCCGAAGCGTGACAAGCCTGCAAGACAGAAGATTGTTCGATCTCGGGGACGCATCTCCGGATCATGTTATCAAGGCATATTCTAAACAAGTAGGGCTCATCCCAGTAATACAATTGGCTTTCACGAAAGAATCTCTTCCTCTGGACCGATGACAGGTCGTGAGGAACAATACCACTGGCCAGGTAATTAGCATAGTCTGCATACCAAGGCGCTTCCTGATGAGTGGTAGCGAGCAACTGCTCATCTGGAAAAGTTCCCAGAATTTCCTCAACTTCTACTACATTTTCAGCTCCTTCAAGTCGTGATTGGTGATCAGCGACTTGATTTTCAGTGCCCTTGCGGTCACGAATTTCAAGATCGAACTCTTGCAGTAGCAACACCAACGAATCAGGCGTGGCTTAGAGTCCTTCTTTCTATTAGTATCTAAGAGCTGCATGGTCAGTGTATACGATTACCTTGGATCCAATCAGATAGGACCGGAAACTTGTCAAAAAGCAAATACCACAGCTAAGCATCTCCTTTTCTGTCACTGTGTAGTTCAAACTGGGCTCCGCTCAGTGTCCTACTAGC
>NW_017689680.1:5079-5812 GCF_001879085.1 Nicotiana attenuata
ACATCTCTATCAATCATGAACGCTAATCTTACCGTAAATCTCTCCCGAGTAATCACAGTAATTTACTATTGCACTCTCCCGAGATACACTAGCTTACTTTATTTAGCACGATTCACTTTAGATTACACCCAAGGCTTCGTTATCCCTAATCCCGCCTTTAAACCCGCAATTATAGATTCCTCTAATAATCTAGGAGTGGTGTTGTTCAACAATACCCTAAATATGCACTCTTTTCCAAGTTATGCACACTAAATAGGCACAGCTAATTAAGGATCCTGTCAATTAACTACAACAAACACGAAGTTGAACAAATAGAGATTAAACTAGCAATTTGTATCCACATAAACAAGAAGTTCATCACCCAATAGGTTCCATCAAAACCTTAGACAAGGAATTTAGCTACTCATGGCTATGGAAAAATAAACTAAGATAGAATTCATCATACAAATCAAAAGTAAAGAAGAAGAAAGATGTTTGGAGTATTCTCTCACAATTGTTTTCCTTGCTAAGAAACCTTAAAAATCAAATCCCCCTCTCTTGGGCGAAGTCTAATGTTTTAAATATGGTTTAGGTCTAAAAATCCCGTATTTGACACTTTGACCCCAGAACTTTTCTACGCCTGCCGCGGTTCTGCCGCGGTCGCGGTAGAACCGCGGCCAACTCACCCTCTCCTGAACTCTCTAAAGTCTGAAGCTGCCTCTCCGCGTTCTGCTGCGGTCGCGGTGAACCGCGG
>NW_017689681.1:0-5812 GCF_001879085.1 Nicotiana attenuata
TTTGTGTACCTGTTTTCCCATCTCTGAGATAGATTCAGTACATCTGTTTGGCCGTTTTATCGTTACGCAGGCCGGATGGTTCTTTGCCAGAGTTCGTTCTTCCCTATGGGTCACATTCGAGTTGTAGCTAGTTGGCACTTTGATGGCACTGTATGATATTTTAGACGGTATTTGAGGAGGCTTATTGCCCGAGCAGCTTGTAGTGGGTGAGAAAAGGTTATTGGACCTGAGATTAGTGTGATCGGAGTTATGTAGGGTATATTAGAGAGAAAATATCATTATTAAGTTCAGAAAGAGGTAATGGTTCTTGTCAGGTGAAGGGACTCCATGATTTATTAATATGGTTAGGTGGTTATGTGTTTCTACACATCTCTTTCGTTGTGGCAGTATTGCGAGAGTTGGATGTCACGACCCAAACCGATGGGCCGCAACGGGCACCCGATACCTTACTCAACCGAGTACCTACGTAACGTATCTTTCGTATCATATTATCATAGGTAAATGAGCCGGAGAGGCTGTCGTGAGATAAGTACAATAAAACATAGAGAAATACTCGACATTGGACGATCCAACATGTAATCCAAACTTATACATATGACGTACGGGCCTATATGGCCAAAATAACCACTCGTATACAGAACATAGGCCGACAAGGCCATACAATCTTTTACGTACATGACATCTGTCTACAAGCCTCTAAGGATACATAATTGTCATAAAGGTCGAGATAGAGCCCCGCCATACCAAATAATACACATCTAAATCATACTGACCAAACAAGGAACTCCGAAGCAAATGGAGTGCACCAACATCTTCCGCTGAGCTGATCGCCTACTTGGAGGACTCTGGACCTGTCTATCGAGACCTGCGGGCATGAAACGCACCGTCTCAAGGCAAAAGAGATGTGAGTACGAATAATGTACGGGGTATGTAAAGGCACATAAATAAGCACATAACAGACATGGAAGAAATATAGAATAAATGACTCAACCTGTAAGTCTGGATAACTCCGTAAATCATGAAATAATTATAGTACCATGTATATGCATACGAATGTCATGTCGTGCATAAGTGTATGCTTCATAACATCATCAGACCTCTGAGGGCATCCCATCATATCGTCTCAGCCACTGTAGGCAACATCATCAATGTATACCAGCTGATCAAGTGGTTGTGCGTATATAACGCCCTACCCTTTTCCCATATCCCATATACATAAATATATACATATAAATACGCGTATATAACACCGTCTAGTCATGGGTCAATGTATATGCATAAATGAATAAAATGCATGAAAATATGTTAAAAATCTCAATGTTCTTTTTGGATAAACTTTATCAACTGCATATTATTTTTATACCCATGAATAGAAGATATAATAATATGTCACATGGAGAATCAAGAACACAGAGGCCCCTAGTATTTCTATGAATAGAGTCGTTTATCAAAACTGTGTGTTTGCTCGTTTTTTCTGTATAACTTGGATCATGCCAAAAGAAAGAAGGAATAGTCTTAACATGCCCGGAGTAGGGAAAACTACGTATGATATTCTTGGAAAGGTTGTACCGTACTTCCTTAGAATCGCAAAATCTCATGTTGTTAAGATGCTATGAAATCTCGTTGGAATTGAGGTTGCTAACGTTGGAATATTTGTAGGAATTTTGCGAAGATGTTATGAATTCACTCATATAATGTAGCGTCTGTTTTACAATTTGTGTAATAGGAAGAACACTGTATGATCACTTACTTGGTTATCTTAATGCCAAATAAAGCCAAAAATGTCAAACTTCCAAGCATGACATTACACTTAAGTGTCTTGTATATAACACCTTAGTTGGACACCTTTCAATCTAGGTGTATGAGTCATTTAATACATCAAAGGGCTGCCACGTTTGTTTTATTTAGTCTTTATCCGAAGACTTTAATTAATTCACCACCAATTATTAATTAACTAGGTAATATCCCATTACATAATAATTAATCAATTACTCACATAATTAAGAATTATCTCATATTACGTTAAATACTACCTTTTTTTAACACACCTTATATACCTTGCTATCATGGCCATGTGGTACCTTGTATGGCACTAGTCCAGAAATACCTAGTATTTTAGCTTGGGTCGTTTTTTATCCCAACATGTCATACTTGGACGAAAATTTATTTTCTTTGACTTGCTTCCCCCCTCACCTTCATAAATTTACTTATCTTTTGCGTAAAATAGCATAATACTTATAATTCCAAAATAATCTCATTCCCTAATTTACGTCGATTAACTTACGATGAAACTGAAATGTACGAGAATGCGGGATGTGACATCTCATTTTCCGAGCTTCCATCAATTTTTTATGGGGTACATCCACGTATGAAAACATGAGGTGTAACATCATTCCCCCCTTTGGAACATTAGTCCTCGAATGCTGACTGGTGCACTTATCTTTCTCATAACCCGTAGCTCTTGTGAATACTTTAATATTCTTCTTGCCATTTAGGCAACTACTCTTTGATTAAATCCAAAGGCCAAGGCATTCCCCCCTTTCAGCCTCTTTCTCACACCACGAGTTATGATCGGAATCCTTCCAGTCTCGTAACTATTGCCACCTTCTATCATGCAGCCTGTATGACTCTGAGCTTGTTAGTGCGTTTATGTGTCTTTCCTCTGATTTTTAGCTATTACTGAAGTTCTTCGCTCAGTATTTTGTCGAACATAAGAATATTGCTATAGCTTATTTCATAGACCCGATTATCCATCCCTATGACTTTAGTGCTACCAAATTCCAACTTACTTTCATTGCTTATCCAATATATATAAATCTATGCCCTTTTATGCTTCCACATTACTGTCCATCGTAAGAATGACGGCCTAATCTCATTTCATACTTCATAACTTTTATCCATCCATTGGTAATTCACTTCAATATTGATTTATAATCTACCCCTGATAACTTAACCTTTTATGTAACACTGCCGCTAGGGTTCACGTTTCATCGGGGGACATCTAAAATGATTAGATTGATCCACCTGGGGCAATACCATCCTTTCATAACTGTATCTCACAGCATCCCAATGTGATTCACCTTACGTGAGTATTTTAATCCTGTCCAATTCATGAGATCCCTTTCTTTTCTTTGTCAGATCATTACTCAATCGAAGGTCCAAACGTCATCATTTATTAATCACAATTACGCCCTCATTCTATTATCAGGGCAGCATTCCATGTCTTCTAAATGCTATTAGTCTTAGACTCCTTTGAGTTCATTCAGGCTATAGTGAGTTTTGTATAACATAGAGAAGCCATCTGCTCTTATTTGTTTTCATGGGCTTAATCTTGAGGACTTATCCATTTTCGTTACCTTCTCACTCGCCCTTTCTTATCCTTACTCCTTTCTTCTAGAACCTTGTTGCTTCACCATACAATACCTTACGAACTGCACATATTTATTTATATTACTTGCAACCTTTCAACTTGCTTGCATCATAGACTTCCTTATGTCATTTTCGAACATCAAGCGAGACATCACATCGTCTCTAAGTATTCATTACTCTCTATGTCAGGTTTTTCGATTCCTAGACCATAGGCTGGAAGATATGCTACTGACGATGCCACTATTATTCCTAGATACCGAATCCCCGCGCTTCTAGCATTTTATCTGAAGTATGGATTATTCACAATCTTCTGCCTTTGGGTATCTCGTACGTTGTTCACCTTTACCTTACTTACCTTAAAATCTCGCATCGTATCTTCTCTCTCTTTCATGACCTCCCTTCCACCTAGGTGTAATTTACATCTATAGCTTGAAGCTCTATTATAATACTTGCACCTCTGGTGCATACACAATCCGGGGGGAGTTTCGTACTGACTTGTTATAATGCTGGTAATTTTCCAACCGGCTTAATCATAGAGCTGTTATAAAATATAGTCATTGTGCTATCTCTCTTGCACCTCTAATATTAAGAGTTATTCTGCTATATTCTCAATCATGATTCCTATAACTTTTGGGTCTAATAATCGGATTCGTGATTTACTTCGTTGATGTAAGTCTTTAGTTTCCTCTTTCTTCTGATCGGCCTTTATATCGGCTTAAGTTATCTTCCAATCTACGGCTCATGGTATTAGTTATTACTTTAGCTCTTCATGGACGCTATGGAATATCCATGATACAATCTTCTAACAATTTATTCCTTTGTCTATGACCTGGGGTCAATTCTTTTGTCTATGACCTGGGGTCAATTCTTTCCTTTAACTTATACCACAATCTTCTACGGCTGTACGATTGTCAACATATATGCTGCATGGATAATACTCCAAACTCTTAAGTGCGTTCATAACGTAACCAACTCTGGATCATTGATCGGATAATTTCTTTCGTTCCATCTTAGTTTTCTTTCAACGTATGCTATTACTTTTCCTGGCCTTCCTACCCCCTTGTTGCGTCCATACTTAGCTTATCTTAGTGCCCACACCTGCCAGAGTTTTCATGCAGTTCATATGATCTCGAATTTTACTTTTAATTTTACTTCCCGTTCATTATCCACGGTAGGTGCCACTTTCTCTTAGACTGCTTATAATGTTGTTTTGAGACTCTTTTTTGCATGACCATTTCCTCTTTAGGTCACTGAGCTTAGGTTGAAGCCTTCTTCCTTATTTCATCAGCTAATTTTTTGTTGTTGTAGTACTTAGGGAGGACACTCTGACTCCTCTTAAGCTACGAGCTTATTACATCGTATACTCGACGGACCTTTTGATGTCCTTCCTTGACTATATGTATCCGTAGTTACTTACCTCCACGCCGGTGTGCTTGTAGGGTTGCTTCTGAACTGATGTTTTGACTATCTTCTAAGTGCACTTTCTTTTATTCCCATAACATTTGTACGGTACCTTTAACTATCCTGACTCCTATCTGAATATATTTCAGATATTATAATGACAGTACTGTGAGACTGAATTCACTTTATTGAGTTTACTATGTTTATCTTGCACGACCTGCTGATTTGTCTATAACTTCTTGCCTAGTCATGACTAGGCTCTTCCTAACTCAACTACTAACTACTCGTTTGCCCATTCTCCTATCCATATTCTGCGTAATCTCTCTTGGGTTATTTCCTTTATCTAACTTATCTCTTGCAGTGGCTCCTTATTTATCAATAACCTTCCAGGCAGGAACCCTTACTTCTGATTTTTTTAAGTCGTGCTTACATAACGTTCTCATTTTATCGCACTCTTCCTTTAAAGTATCTTTCGTATCATAGTATCATAGGTAAATGGGCCATAGAGGCTATCGTGAGATAACTACAATAAAACATGGAGAAATACTCAACATTGAACGACCTAACATGTAATCCAAACTTATACATATGACGTACGGGCCTATATAGCCAAAATAACCACTCGTATACTGAACGACAGGGCCATACAATATTTTGCATACATGACATCTGTCTACAAGCCTCTAAGGATACATAATTTTCATAAAGGTCGAGACAGAGCCCCGCCATTCCAAATAATACACATCTAAATATTACTGAACAAACAAGCAACTCTGGAGCAAATGGAGTGCACAAACATCTTCCGCTGAGTTGATCGCCTACTTGGAGGGCTCTCGACCTGTCTATCGAGACCTGCGGGCATGAAACACTGCGTCCCCAAGCAAAAGGGACGTTAGTACAAATAATGTACCGAGTATGTAAGGCACATAAATAAGTACATAACAGACATAGAAGAAATATAGAGTAAATGACTCAACCTGTAAGTCTGGATAACTCCGTAAATCATGAAATAATTATAGTGTCATGCATATGCGTATGAATG
>NW_017689682.1:0-1478 GCF_001879085.1 Nicotiana attenuata
GTTATACACAGAAAGAGCACACATTGATGACCTGCAATCTGCCAGCACAGGAAAGTTGCTTGGAGTATCCAGTGTTGATCCTCGTCATGATCTTCTCCACTAACTGATGACATTCTACTTTGCTCCACTTCTTGAAGATAGAGGGAGTCCAAGGTACCTCATAGGTAATGAGCCAAGGGAAAAACCAGTGGCATAATCTTTCAAACACTCATCAAACACATCCATCACCACTTTTGCAGCTATCTCCCCAATACTGCATCCTACTCCAACCTGAACTGGACCATCCAAACAACTGCACCCGACTCGTTTATACCCCACATCCCCGCCTTCGAATTCCACATTCACCTCACTCAACTTCCCATCTCCATCACAAAACTCACCAAGTTTATCATTCTTGTAATTATTTACCTGTCCCACTTCAACATTCTCCTTACTCACTGAAACCCCGTCATGGGTAGGGTCTTTCCCTGTTACATTCTCCTTACTCAATGAAACCCCGTCATGGGTCGGGTCTTTCCCTGTTATTCTATTACCGTTCCCAACAGATAGAGGATCGGTATCCATTGAGAGTTTGTCTTGATAAGGAATTGTACCATTTTCATTCCGGTCTTGGCCCGAGCTTGTACCATTTTGATCCGAGACTCGGCTCGGGCCAGGGACTGTAACATAAGGAGTAGTGGGCAAAAAGCTCCCTTGGCCCGGGCCCGTATCATATTGATCCAGGCCTTGGCCTAGGCCCGGGGCAGAAGGGATGGTGGGCAAAAAGCTAACTTTAACACCAACCAAGTTGGATTTTTTTGACTTGTCAGCATTAAACGGCGATGTATGAGCAAAATCAGGGTGCCAAAGCTGTCTCGAAAGATCATACAAAGCACGATCATGTGGCGACAACAATGACATATCTAACCCTTTAGACAGACGAGAAGAAATCACCCTAAACTTCTTCCTCAGCCTACGTAATTTCTCAGAAAGTTGAGATTTCGTATAAGGCTGCAACATGGTATTTGAAAACCGAGTATAAAAAATATTAAGATCACGAGGGAATAATAGGGAACCATCATCAAGAAGACCTTGTAAAAACCGGATCTCATCCGGTTCAGTCCAAATTCGATGGAATTTAAATGGTGGCAGTTTTTGTGGGTCTGAACCGGCTGCGGTGATAAATGGGTCGTCGGTTGTTTTGCGTTTGATAGGGAGCTTAGAAGCAGTGTCAGTGGGGGATTGAGAAAGGGGAAGGGTGGAGTCCATGGCTATGAAAAATGTTTAGTTTAAGGGTTAAACAGTTAATTAAGCGATTGATTTTGGATTTGATTTAATTTGATTTGGTGTTTTGGTTGTGGTTTGGTTTGAGCGTTACTTTCGGTTCAGGGTGAAGACTTTGTAAAAAGGGAAATAGGGATTTTGTTAATTCTAGTTAATGAATTATGAAACGTATTTAGTCAATATAGTCTCTCAAAATGATATATATATATATATAT
>NW_017689682.1:5049-5812 GCF_001879085.1 Nicotiana attenuata
CAAAAATAATACAATTTTGGAGTTGGAGCGTATTGGACCTCATTCTAAACACTTTTCAACGTTGTGTTTGGTTGGTGATATGGGAATTGATCCAGTCGAGCATATGGAGGAGTCAATGGATGAGGAACAAAGTGTTTATATTCTGAAATTTGCGATGCCAAGGAGACAAAACGACATCCCTCACTTAAAAGCCAAGAAGTGCAAGATGCGATACTATTTACTTGGTTCCTTTATTTTCACACCACCGCCCAAAGAACGTGACACAAAAATTGATGCAAAATTGGGGGCGCAATTCATATCCTCAAAGTGGAAGAAAAAGTGGTGAAAGTGATGGCGTCGTGCCGCGACGTTAAATAAAGCGCTTGTTGGGAGACAACCCAATTTTATTATTTTTTATTTTATTTTTTTCTTTTTTTAATTTATTTTTATTGTATTATTTTTTTGTAGTATTATTTTTGTGTTTTGTAGGAGTACGAGCATGGAATCAAAGCCAAGAGGCATGTGCAAAAGCGAGCAGGTGGTTGAACTTTGTGTGAGGTACCCGCACAAGGGATCATACCTGGGAGAAGTCTGAGTATCCCGTGAGCTGCTAATTCTTCGGCCTTTGGCCTACCAGGGAGTCTCTTTTACCCTCTTATTATTTATAGTGTGCATTGAGGATATTGCACGATCTTAAGTGTGGGGTGAGGAGATTGTCTGAGTGACTTTCTATGCTTATTTTAGTTGTGTTTAGTTTAATTGAATTATTTTTTTTAAAAAAAAA
>NW_017689683.1:0-1085 GCF_001879085.1 Nicotiana attenuata
GGTAAGTATTATCTAACTCGTTTTCTTCATTTTCTATCATCATTCATTGAAATGCTAGGCCTAAAACATGTAATCTAGGGTTGAAAGTGGGGGAAATGGGTAGAATTAAGGCTTTTCAATTTTCTTTGATTTAGACCTCGTTTTGGGGTAAAATTTGAAAACAAATTGTATATTCGGGCTCGTGGGTGAATGGGGGATTTGAAATTGGTTCGAACCTCGTGTTTTGACCAAGCGGGCTCGGGGTCGATTTTGGAATTTTTGGATGAAAGGTTGGGAATCTATATTTAGGCATTGAGCTTGATTTATTTAGCTATTATTGATATTATAAAGTCGTTATTTCATAGATTTGATTGAGTTGGAGCCGAATTCGAAAGGGAAAGCGATTGTTGTGGATTGATCTAGCCGTGGAAGTGGAGGTAAGTGTTTGATCTAACTTTGGTTTGAGGGAATATGAGTAGAGTCTTATTTGTTAATTGCTATTTGTCGAGTACGGTGTATAGGCATGGTGATGAGTATCTATACACTGGTGTCGAGCATGCCCGTGAGTCCTAAATTGCTAATTTATCGAATTCTTAATTGTTGTTTATGAGGACTTGGTTGGAAATTTTTAACACTGAGCCAGTAATTGTTGAGGCTGAGTATTGATTTCATTGTGTTAAGTAGAAATTGAATAAGTTTGGTTATAGCTGGATCTCCCTTGCCGGGGTAGTTGAATTGATATCTTGATCCCTTGCCGGGAATTTACTATGTGACCTTACTCCCTTGTCGGGATTTCTCTGTGTTCTTGTGTTGAGAGGAAATGGGAGCGTGTGGTACGCCTACCACGTAGTATTATGAAATGGGAGCGTGTGGTACGCCTACCACGTAGTATTATGAAATGGGAACGTGTGGTACGCCTACCACGAAATGTTACGAAATGGGAACGTGTGGTACGCCTACCACATAGTATTATGAAATGGGATCGTATGGTACGCCTACCATGTGATATGAGGAAATGGGATCGTGTTGCACGCCTGCAACGAGAGGGAAATTGAAACAAGTGAAAGTCGTTTGTTCTCCCTTATTCTGTGTTAGAAGAAATCAGA
>NW_017689683.1:5229-5812 GCF_001879085.1 Nicotiana attenuata
AAGGTTTTAACGTTTTTTTTCCGTTTAAAACGTTAAAGTTTAAAGGAAAAAAAGTTAAAACTTAACGAAAGTTACGTTAAACGTAAAAATTTTACTTTTTTTACGTTTTAAAGGTAACGTTTTCCTTTACTTACTTACAATTTTAAACTTTAACTAAAGTAACGTAAACTAAACTACAAGATTTATTTTCTTTCTTTATTAGTTAGTTTTTCTTAATAACTAACTAAAAAAAAAAAAATTTCAAAATTTAAAAAAAAAGATTTTAATTTATTTTCTTTATTCCTAATCTTCCCTAACTACGCAAGATCTGATTCATGTTCCCACATGATACCTATGTAGCCCACATCAGGTTCGATCAACCATAAAAAAAGGAAAAAAGAAAAAGGACCGACAGAGTGACCATTCTAACATGTTGTTTGTTTTGAATTGTGAATAAAGTTTGAGGTGGTCGGTTTGTGGTAAGCTGGCAACACACCCTTAATTCACAAGATACAAATGGAAAATGTCAATGACAATTGATATCGAAGCTATTACGAGTGGTCAAGAGACTCGAGGTCAGAGGGTTCAACATGAATCTACTGTG
>NW_017689684.1:0-881 GCF_001879085.1 Nicotiana attenuata
ATAACAAACTTTACCCTGAGTAACCTCAACCATACACGAATAACAACAATAGAGGGAAACAACAATTGATTACACACAAGGAAAAAAAAACAATCAAGGCAAACAAGTTGACAATCTCTCCTTTTCCCCATCATCATTTCCACATTTTCAATTTCACAATGTTCTCATGTTTCATTTCAATAGTGATATCGATCACTTTCCATCATTATTACCTTGGCCACCCTTATTACCTCGGCCACCCTTATCACCACAACCCACAGCTTATTACTTCGTGTTGCGGCGCGCAACCCGATCCCACCGAGCAATCACAATTCACAAACAATAGCACAACAACAACAATTTACAAGGAGAACAACAATAAGTTTCAGGAATAATCAACAGCAAATCCCAATAACAACAGCAACACATCTCAAAGAACAACAACACAACTCACACCAAGTTTATATGACTATCAATGCCATTTCCATCTTTTTCAACAGCCCGTTGTAGCATTTAAATCACAGCAATAATTTTTCACAGCTAGGCACAAAGGATGTTACCACAGTTATTTCAATATCACCAATTTCGATTCCTTTCCATCATTTATTCCACAGTTCTACCACATAACACATTCGCAATTACAACTTGGTTTATCGCCATTTACTTACACAACCATATCGGACGTCTTAACCAACAACGTTTAAGGCACAACATCGACATGAATTCACAATGGTTTACACAAGAAAACACATACTACTCACAAGAGTTCAACTTCACAACTAATCCATGAAGATATCACATACCAAGTATTTGGACACCGAGCATGGAGATTTTACAAAGGTTAAAGTTAGCCATACATACCTGGAGTTGAATCCCTTTTTAATTTCTACTTCCAATTCACC
>NW_017689684.1:4882-5812 GCF_001879085.1 Nicotiana attenuata
AATAACAAAGAAGTGGGAAATTTCCTAAATGTCCATGCAGCCCCCCACTTATAGATGTGGTCGACTTCACACCGATAAGTAGGGCTCTACTAGACACGGCTCCGAGACATCCTAGGACTCCTTAAAACCTTAGGCTCTGATACCAAGTTTGTCACGCCCCAAATTCGAGGGACATGACCGGCGCTCGACCGGGTAGCCCCAACCAAGCGAACCTGGATGCCTTTCCTAACCCACATGTTACCCCACGTTTTCCTTACTCAATTATTCCAAGGATTTGCCAAATAATTAATTACGAACACTTTTTAATTTACAAAACACATACATACTTACATAATAGTAGTGAAATCACCAAGTCGTTACCAACGTATGAAAACACGGATTTACACAAGTTTCTAACCCACATCTACTGTCTACGGAGCCTCTAATAGTACAACAAGATAATATAGTATTTGCCGGTAACAAGGCTCCGGCTATACCTTACACAAATCAAAAATAAAACTCCGAAAACAAGGGCCTGAGCCACGCAGGGCCCCGAGAGAAAAGGGGCTCACCAAAAAGCTGATGGAGGACGAAGGGGAGCTACGATCGGTGGACTGGAGTACCTGCTACGGATCCACCTACAATCATAACACGAATGTAGCACCCCCGGCAAAAACGGACGTCAGTACATTTGAATTGTACTGGTATGTATAACAAACTTTACCCTGAGTAACCTCAAACCATACACGAATAACAACAATAGAGGGAAACAACAATTGATTACACACAAGGAAAAAAAAAACAATCAAGGCAAACAAGTTGACAATCTCTCCTTTTCCCCATCATCATTTCCACATTTTCAATTTCACAATGTTCTCATGTTTCATTTCAATAGTGATATCGATCACTTTCCATCATTATTACCTTGGCCACCCTTATTACCTCGGCCAC
>NW_017689685.1:0-801 GCF_001879085.1 Nicotiana attenuata
ACGCATGCAATATAATTTACCCAACTATGAGTCGGGTCGAATCCCACAGAGAATAATGTGTAGGCGATTAGGAATGTAAGAAAATTATCGCTTATCGCGCAGTGCCAAACACTAAGAATTTGGTTTTGAAAATGATTGTATCTAAATACGGAATTGTAAACTAACCTAGAAAGCAAGTAAAATGATCAATGGCTACAAGTATGGTTGCATCGGGAATTACACTCAAGTAGCGATCCAATGTATTTCATGATTTTACAAATATGAGCGAGTTTATGTTAATTAGCCACGGATAATAATTCTTAATTAGCTTCTTCCGAAGACTAACAAGACTTCCTAATTGAATTATCCCTAAAACAATTAGAAGATTAAGCACACCCGGAATGGCTACAAGTAGTTCAATCCTATCCCTAGGTAGAATCTATAAAATGAGGGTTAACGCCTCAAGTTCTTGTTAATTAATCTTTCCCAACCCCAAATTATCTTTACCAAAATTAATTCGGAGTTAACGGGCGAGTCCTAGGGTTAGCTAATCCCGTTGGAAACATTAAAGAACAAGAATAATTAAAATAACAATAACTCACTTCATAAAAGAATAAAAATCATTCAATACATAAGCACAACAAGGTATTTAATCCACACTTTAAACATGAATATTTCCATAAACAAGATTTAAGTGTTGAATAAAATACTACACACTTAGATATACAATACAAAGCAAGGAAATGAAGAAATCAACATAAATGGGTAAGAAATTCTCAACCAAAAGCTTCAATCTTCAAGACCAAAGTGTGTGTGCAAAGC
>NW_017689685.1:5088-5812 GCF_001879085.1 Nicotiana attenuata
TCAAATCAAACTCCAAAAAAATCTAAAAACTTGGCAGATTAGTACAACAAATAAATATACTAAGCTATTACTAAAAATAAAATTTCAAAAAATGACTAAAATTTTAAAAAAAAACGATCGGGTTGCCTCCCACCAAGCGCCGCATATAACGTCGTGGCACGACGAAAACAACTTTACCACTTTTCTCGCCACTTGGATGATATGAACTGGGCACCTAGCTTGGAATCAAGCTTGTGACCACGAGCGATGGGGGGTGGTAAGTTGATGATCAAGCCAAGCCTTAAATTCTTCATTTTGCATGTCTTGGCTCTCATGTGAGGGATGTCATTTTGTTTTCTTGTTTTCTCAAACTGTAAAATGTATGGTTGTTGCCTTTCCTCCTCGCAATCCCTCATTGACTCGTGTAGTTCAATTTCCATATCACCATACAATTCCAACGTTGAAAAATGCTTGGAGTGTGACTTCAAGCCCTCTCTTTGCAATTTTTCTATTGTGACATCCTCTTTTTCCCCCGGATTAGAGTCAATATCAACCACATTTGCATTTATACCGGTTGACTCTAATTCCATTTTTTCTCGGCATCATTAACACTCATGGAGTCGGTTGGCGGATGTTCAATTCTTGAATCCTCAAAGTAAAGCTCACTTTTTTCTCGGAATTGGGCTCTTCTTGGCTTCCTTCCACACTCTCAAGTTGGTGGGCATAGTGAGCCTCAACCAATATT
>NW_017689686.1:0-212 GCF_001879085.1 Nicotiana attenuata
AATCCCTAGTTGAGATTTTAGACATAGGGCCTCCATTCCCTAATCGCCTTTTGCCAACATAGGGCTCCAATCCCTAGTTGAGATTTTAGACATATCCATTCCCTAGTCGCCTATTGCCAACATAGGGCTCCAATCCCTAGTTGAGATTTTAGACATAGGGCCTCCATTCCCTAGTCGCCTTTTGCCAACATAGGGCTCCAATTCCTAGTTGA
>NW_017689686.1:5008-5812 GCF_001879085.1 Nicotiana attenuata
AAAATGTAAAAATTAAACTAATTAAGTAATTATAAAAAATGTAAACAATCCCTTAAAATACTAAATTAAAAAGAAGAAAAAATCAAAAACTTAAAAATTAAAATACAAAAATGTAAAAATGGGCCATTTTTGTGATTTTCAAATTTTATAAAGAAAATATTACTGATTAATTCTAGAAATGAAAAAACGAATCCTAAATGCAATGCATGATATTTTGGTATTTTTTCATGATTTAAAAATCAAACATGCACAGAAATGCAAACAATTAATAAAAATCTACAAAAATTCCTAAAAATGGCAAATAATTAAGAAAAAATCTATCTTCTTGAATTTTATAAGAGTATTTCATATAGGGCAAAAATCAGGTGCTCACATCAAGTAACAGTCTGTACTCATTCTTTCTACTTTTACTATCAGCTAATAGCCAGTGAAATTGGGGCAAATAAGATTCTTGCGACACTTTACCAACTAAAATCCACAAAAAGAAATTTCTGAAGCAAAAACGAAGTGGTAAGGGATAGCGAAATGAACTGTTACAAATAACTTACCATAAGCCTTTCTTTTCATAGACTGCATAATGGGACCATTGTCATTAATATTGGTATCTTTATGGGCAGGTGACCGATGGCAAGCATTGAATCTGCTCACATTGATCATATTCCTTTCGAGGTCGGCCTGATGTCAATCGCAGTTGTTGTTCCCGATACTGATTACTATGCAATTTATTTTTTACATGTCTTCGATTCTACGTGTCACGTTGCCATTCGATCATTTAATGTAAACCAATTTTATCCTATACACTCT
>NW_017689687.1:0-750 GCF_001879085.1 Nicotiana attenuata
AAGGCTGTGAAACTCGGAAGAAGTGAGGTTGGAAGATTGGGCCTGGTTGAAGGCTCCCTATAGAGTAGCTTCTTATTTTATTTTTTTCATTATGTAATTCAGCTATCATGGTTTGTAATAATTTGTAAACAACTGATTGGGGTTATAGTAAAATTGGGAGGGATTATGCATGCTTAGTTTAATTAATGGGTAGAAAACATGTCTATAGGGCTTTACTTACCAATTTGTGCAATAGAAGCCATGCGTAGGACATGCATCTTACACCTAGATATCCTGTTTTAGGCTCTTTACTTTCAGATTGTTATACTCACTTTGTGATCAGTTAGTAATCAACAAATAACTGTTATGAAACTACTACCGCATTTAGAGACCATGCTTTAGGAGCTTTATGTGCATTAGACATCATGTTATTTAGGGTTGCAATTGCTGAACGCCTCACTAGCTATTTAATTTAACAACACAAGTTTGTTTGACTACGTCTTCTCTTTAAAACTGGAATCAATATGCATGTTCACCACTTTTTTTTAAGACAAGAAGGCAATACATACATCTCCTAGGCAAGCTTTAGGCCCAATAATAATAAAGATGATTGATTTTGTTTTACTAGTTTCAAACTACTCAACCTTTTAACTTTCCCAACTCTTTTATCCGTCTCTCTGAAGTCCACTCTTTTACTGAAAATCTCTTTATCTGGAAACCTGTTTCGTATTTATATGCTCTCACTAATTTCCTGATTCGTGCTCTATTAAG
>NW_017689687.1:1279-5812 GCF_001879085.1 Nicotiana attenuata
TAAAGTCACAACATAGCATGGCCGGGAACCACACTAGTGGATCTTGAGGGGTGCCTAACACCTTCCCCTCGAGATAATTTCTAGCCCTTACCCGAACTCTGGTTTTCAAATTCAAAACCCTTAGTGTCCTAATGCACTTAATTATTAGGTGGCGACTCTTCAAATCCAAAAACCCAATTCCCATACGGGAATAGAGTTGTCTTTCCGAATGTCGTAAACCCGATTTCGCTTTAAAAAAAGGGGGCGTCGACACCTGCGACAAACTAAACCGCATCTGCGCAACCGCAGGTGCGTCTGACCAATCGTACTTGCGCTCCCCTTCGCTTTTGCGCCCAGGGATCCGCTTCTGCGGTATCGCACGTGCGTTCCAAATCCTCCGCATCTGCGGAGACTGCCCAGACCAGCTCTTCTCGCACCTGCGCTTCATCCTTCGCACCTGCGGCGATCGCACCTGCGCCCAGGGTCCGCACGTGCGTTTACACTAGAACTCAGCCTCCCCAAAACCATGGAAAATTACCCGCGACTCATCCGAAACACACCCGGGGCCCTCAAAACCCCATCCAAGCATACCAACAAGTCATGTAACCTAAGCGGACTCGTTCAAGGTCTCAAATCACATCAAGCAACGCCAAAATGACGAATCACACCATGAATCGAACTTAGGAACTTTCAAATCTTCCAACTTTGAAAACTCGAGCCGAAACCGATCAAATCAACTCGGAATGATGCCAAATTTTGCAGACAAGTCCAAAATGACATAACGGAGCTGTTCCAACTCTCAATACTGCATTCTGACCCAATATCGCAAAAGTCAACTATGTGTCAAACTTCTCCATTTTGCATACTTCAACTTTTCCAACTTTCGCCGAAATGCCTCAATTTACCCTACGGACCTCCAGATCTGAATCCGGACGCATGACTAAGTACAAAATCACCAGACGAAGCTGTTGAGATCACCCAAAACCCATTACGGGGCTGTTTACTCAAATGTCCAATTCCTGTCAAATCCTTACCGTTTAAACCCCAAAACTAGATTCCTTCTTCCAATTTGACTCTGAATCATCCGTTAGCTGAATTCAACCATGCACGCAAGTCGATACTCATACTATGAAGTTGTTACAGACCTTACACCGCTGAACGAAGCTTAAATTCTCAAAACGACCGGCCGGATCGTTACATCGGGATAGTTTTTAGTTGTACTATTATATGACCTTAGTTGAGACTATTTAATATAGTCATTTAAGTTTAATTATGCACATTGGTTGTTGTCTAGCCTAGCAAGCGGTGTTAGACGCTATCATAGCTCCGGTGACAGTCAATGATTCAATTTCATATCAGCTACCAAGTGGAATGTTTATGAAAACCTTTACATGAGTCCAACATGTCAATGTATGATGATAACTTGCCCTTTACATAAATCCGACGCTCTCCAAGTGTTCAGCGACTCACTAATAAATCCCATGCATATGTAAAATGCATCAATTAGCATATATAGAAGATATGCATGACTAATGCATAAATATGCACAAAGGAGTCACTTGAATGGTCAAAGCATCCATCCATGTGCTCAATAAATCATCGCATAGGATCCCACATCACAATCAACCAGAAATCCATCAGTTTCTCACAATTTGCGTGTACGCCATCAAGAAAGAGACATGAGAGGGCGACCCTAAGAGGATAGATCCATATCCACACGTGGTACGGCCAGGGCCTCATGCCATAATAATATCACATCATAGTCACCATATAGCAAAGAACTCATGCCAAATCAATATCACATCACATACATTGCACGAAAAAGACCTTGTGCCAAATCAATAATAATATCACAATCATTGCACGATAATGACCTCGTTCCAAGTGCATAACAATATAACAATATTGGCACATCAAAAACCTCGTGTCATAATATCAGTCCATATCCGAGAACCATATTTAGGAATGTATGCATATGAATAAGAGATAAGCATATATAATGCACATGGGCAAAGAAATAGCTGAGCATGGGTGTATGCATGTGTACAAGGGGTGATCCCTAGGTAGGATATATGACTATATGTTTGTGTGACCACGACACCAACAAGTAACGTCATACATATAATCATCGTGCCCAAATAAGTATTAAAGCTAAAGCATAGAACAACTAGAATACACAACAAAACAAGGCATAAAGTAATCAAGTATATCAATGATCTCAAAAATAGTTCATCATGCTCAAAATAAGGTATCATTAGCCTAAACATTAACTCTATCATGGCTTATTATGCTCACATAGTCAATCGATTGAGTAAATAGAACAACCAGAACACACAACCAAACAAGGCATAAAGTAGCCCTGAATCAAACTCGAACATGAATAACTCTGGTACATGTATATACACTCGTCACCTCGAATAAACATCACCCCCACATGTAGCAAAAAATACCACTTATTAGGAATAATTCCCTCTACCAAAGCTAGCCAAGACACTTACTTTATCCAGGCTAGTCCAAAGCTCCAAAATTTCTTTTCCTTGAGGAATCACCTCCAAGTAGCTCGAATAAAACCAAACATCATCTAAGGAAGTCAACCAACTCCATAGGAAAAAATCTCAATAAGAAAAATTCAATCTTTGAAGAATTTTCAAGAATTCAACATAAGTCAACCGGGGCCTACATGTCTGAAATTTGAAACCAATGCCAAATCTCGATAATCTATAACTATCGAGTCCAAATATATGATTCTATTATTAAAATTGAGTCCAATGCCAAATCTCTATATGCACTATTGCCAAGCAGATTTGGGATGCCCTGCAGACTGCCCATGAAAGTATGAGTCAAGTCAAATAGTCAAAGATCGATATGTTCACCACGCAATATGAACTTTTCAAGATGAAATAGGGGATAACTATCCATGATATAAATACGCGACTTACGTCAATCATTAATGAACTAATCACTCTTGGAGAAGTTATCGCCAAGCACAAAGTGATAAGAAAAATCTTGAGTATACTGCAATCTTCCTGGAATAGCAAGGTCATGCGATCTCTATAGCAAGGAATCTTAATACAATGAATATGGATGACCTTTTTGGAAATCTGCAGACCTACGAGCTAAAGTTGTATCAAGATCGATAGATGACTAAAACTTGTAAGGATAAGATCATGGTTCTGAAGGGCACTTAAATGCTAGAAATTGATAATGATAATGATGACATGACACTACTGACATGCAGGTTTCAAAAGATGATCAGAAAAGGTGGTTTCTAGAAAAAGGGTGGTACCTACAAATTAAAGGCTCTTGAGAGGAGTAATTCAGATGTGTGTTACAAGTTTGGCAACCTTGACACTTTATTTAGGATTGTCCATTCAGGGAGATGGATTGAAAAATGAATAACCTTGAAATGAAAGAAAAGAAGAAGAACCAAGTCCTTAATTGAAAGATGCAGAAGAGGACAATGGATTAGATTGTGAGAAAGACGCTAGCTACCATGGAAAATACCCCATTTGTTAATCTGATGATGAAAGTGAGGTGGAATATCAATCTATTATGGCATTGATGACTCCAACTTAGATAATAAAAACATCCTTGCATTGATGGTTAATTCAGATTCAGAAGCGGAAGACGATCAAGCGAAAGTAAATTTTTTGATCTTATAGAAATGGTTCATACTTACTCTAAGAAGAAACTAGTTTTTTGGTATGTCTTGATTGATGCATATCATAATCTCTATGATGAAAAGGAACAACTCATAAATAAATATAGTTCTCTTAAGTTTGATAACAATGACCTAAAGGTAAGTAAAGAAATCCTAGAAAGAATTGTTAATGATCTGAAGGACCAGGCTCTTACTTTAGGTAATGAAAAACAAATTTTAGAGACTGAGAACAAAATTATTCTTGATGCACCTAAAGGAAAGCGTCATGTTATTGAGATTCAAGAAAACCTAGAGAACGAATTGAAAAGGCTACAAAACAATCTTTGTGCTGAACATGAAAAAAGTAGGTTGCTTCAGGAGAATCTAGACAAGACTAAGTATAAACTAGAAAGAATTTTTAAGTAGAACAGGTCCTTAGAGATGTTAACCACTTTGCATGAAAACCACATTATCAATAGGATAGGACTAGGGCATAAAAAGGTATTGCTACCTATGGCTTGTATTTATGGAATTATGTTATTTTGGCTAGATTCAAGCTGTCCTGAGTTGGATTTTCGCGGGAAAGGCTTATTAGTGGATTGATTTAGATTGTTTGAGATAAGTAACTTGCCTAACTTTGTGTGGGAAAAAGTTTCCTTAGGACTTGGGTTGATTTGTGTTATTTGTAACACGGGAACAGGTGCCATCAGTTCAAAATTCCCCAAACAGCCTCCGGGTCGAGGCTATGAAACCACAAGATTCTCCAGGCGGGGCAAACCCGGCAAGCGATCAGCTTTGGCCCGATATAGGTCAAACCAACACAACAAGGTATATTGCGACAACGGATCAAAGGACGTCTTCCAGCACTACGTTCTCCGAGCGGGGAAGGTCACAGTATATTCCCGACAGGGGGC
>NW_017689688.1:0-818 GCF_001879085.1 Nicotiana attenuata
TAAGTCTTAAAGAAATACCTAAAAGAGTTTTTTGTTTGTTTTAGGTAGTGTAGTAACTCCCCCTTGGGTTTTTCTTTGGACCTACGGTTCGTTTTCCAAGGGGTTTTATTTGAAACCCGGGTGTAGTTAGGTTTTTTTTAGGAATAGGAGCCATTGTGTTTTGTTTTGAAATGAAGCAATATCTCTTGACTTTGTTATGCCTTGAGAATAGTGAGTACTTTGGCTGTGACGCTTAGGCTCAGGTTTTTGACTCTTGTATAAGTACCTTAAATTGTATGATCTTAAATTTGCTTAACTGCTTTGACTAGGGTGTCTTGATGAATCCAATCCTGAGTGAGTTATGTGCCATGTGTGTGTAAGATTTTGTGTTATTCTGTGCAGTGCATTTGATGCCTAGAACTTGCCCCGTGTGTTTGCAAAGCGAAATAGTAGTGTTGTTCAGTCTTGGAAGTGATATAGGCGTTTTCTTGTTGAGCCAGATATGTATATTTTACCCGCCTAATTATTATGTATCGTAGTTAACCCCTTTGAGCCTGTAATCCTGTTTCTTTGGCAACCACATTACAAGCCTTACCCATTTGTTCGAATTAACCATATATTTGAACCATTGTAACCTCTCATGAGCACTTGAATTATTTATGAACTTTGTAAAAGTTAAAGTGTGGGGTGGTTGGTTTGGCTTTTGAGTGGAACTAATGAAATAAGGAGAAAGGTGCACTGTTTTGAAAAACTGAAGTAGCCACTTGAATTGAAAAAAAAACTATAATTGGATTGTTAGAAAAAAAAAAACTTCTTAGATAAGTGATGGCTGTTGACGT
>NW_017689688.1:3583-5812 GCF_001879085.1 Nicotiana attenuata
TTTCTCTAACCCTCAGTATCTTTAGTTGTTAATTCACTATTTTAATTTGTTAGTTAAGTAGTTAAACACAAGAATCTTAATATCTATAAGTTAGGAATTGTTCAAGCTTGTCTTCTTGGTGATAGTGAACAGCTGTAGCTAAACCTTAGTTCTCTGTGGGATTCGACTCCGGACTTGTAAACCGGATTATATTTGCAACGACCGCATTGTCCTTTTTATAAGGCATAGTTGGGCGTGATCAAATTTTGGCGCCGTTGCCGGGGAACTAACGGTGTAGTTGTAGGTGTACATATTGCTAGGTTTCAAGTTTGAACTTTTATTTTATTATTTGATTTTTTTTATTTTTATTATTTTAGTTTTATTTGTTTATTTGAGAAACATGACATCATGGAATTATGAGAATTTTGTTGTTGGTAATTCTACTTTTGATCCTCCTTATACATATTGTGAAGGAAACCACCCAAGGCAAAATTATCAAAATATTCCTGAGAGCGAGTTTTGTGCACCAACTCAATCTTATGTGTGGAATGTGTGTGATATGTGTGGTGGTCAAGATGGTCACTTTCACGGTTGTGCTTATATTTCTTACCTTCCCCCAACCCCTTACTTTGATGGTTCTTCTTTTTCTGGTGAAGTTAATAGGAACAAAGAACCTAGGGAAGCTGACCTAAAGAAGCTCGAAGATATGTTAAAGTGCATCTTGGAACAACAGAGTAAATTACTACTGCGGATAGAAAGGCAGGAGGAAACTATTCACAACTTGAAAGTTCACATGAGTCAACTGGTTGAAGTTTTTAATGCTCAACAAGCCAATATTGTGAATAGCATCCAAGAAGAGCGTGAATTAGATACAAAAATTGATGAGCTAGAGGAGGAGGCTAGAGTAGAACACCAACAATCAATCACACTAGATTTTGAGGATGTCGATGTTGTAGAAGAGATACTAGAGTCAACCAAGGATATTGAGGACACATATTTAGTTGACTCTATTGTCATTAGTGTTGAGAATGTAGATAGTCCCAATGTTCATGTAGTTGAGCGCATGGGTCCTCACTCCAAGCATTTTTCCACATTGTGTTTAGATGATGATATGGAAATAGAGTCGTCCGAGCCACTTGAGGAGTCAAGGAATGAGGAACAAAGTGCTTACATTCTGGAATTCCTCTTGCCAGAAAATCGGGATTACACACCTCATCTAAAGGCCAAGAAGTGCAGAATACTACATTATTTTATTGGGCCAGCCAGATTCGCTCCACCACCCCAGGAGCATGATCATAGAGCAGAATCAAAACTTGGGGTCCGATTCATAAGTTCAAAGTGGAGGCAGAAAGTGATTCACGTTCTGCCGCGACGTTAAATCAAGCGCTCGTTGGGAGGCAACCCAGCTTTATTACTTTCTTTTATTTTTTTTATTTTTTTTTATTATATTATTTTTGTAGTGTCAATTTTTTTTATTTTCTAGGAGCATGGAAAGCAAAGGTATTGGAAGGATGTACCAACAAATGAAATGGTTGGAACTAAGTGTGAGGTACCCGCACGAAGGACCAAGCTGGGAGAAGTCTGAGTACCCCATGAGCGGCTAGTGCTTCGGCCTTTGGCCTACCGGGGAGTTTCTTTTACCTTCTTGTATGTATAGATGTGCATTGGGGACAATGCACAATTTTAAGTGTGGGGTGAGGAGATTGTCTGGGTGGTTTTTCATGCTACTTTAGCTGTTTTTTTTTTTTAAAAGATTGGACTTTTCCTGATGACGGATCTTCTAGACAATTTTCTTGAGGGATTTAAGTCTAAAAAAAAAGATTTTCTTTTGTTAGGTAGTGTAATAATTCCCCCTTGGTTTTTCTTTGTGTCGCGGTTCTTTTCCAAGGGTTTTATCTGAACCGGGTGTAGTTAGTTTTTTTTTCTTTTTTTTTGGGAATAGGAGCCATTGTGTTTTGTTTTGAAATGAAGCAATATCTCTTGACTTTGTTATGCCTTGAGAATAGTGAGTACTTTGGCTGTGACGCTTAGGCTCAGTTTTTGACTCTTGTATAAGTACCTTAAATTGTATGATCTTAAATTTGCTTAACTGCTTTGACTAGGGTGTCTTGATGAATCCAATCCTGAGTGAGTTATGTGCCATGTGTGTGTAAGGTTTTGTGATATTCTGTGCATTGCATTTGATGCCTAGAACTTGCCCCGTGTGTTAGAAAAGCGAAATAGTAGTTTTATTCAGTCTAGGAAGTGATA
>NW_017689689.1:0-825 GCF_001879085.1 Nicotiana attenuata
ATGGTAGACAGTATTGTTCTATTGCTGGTTGGTTAAGCCTAGCGAGGCAAGACTGTTGGATACAGAATTGGTACATGATGTTGTTGATTGGCTTAATTATTAGGAAAGATTTGATTCAGATTGAGAAAAGATTTGATTCTGATTGATTGTGATTTATTTTCCTTCCTAAAATAGTCATAGGACCTACTATATACCCGTGTTATTAAAGGCGAAAAGCGCAAAAAAGCTCTAAGGTCCGTTGGGGCTTTAAGCGCAAAGCGCAAATAAAGCGTGGGTTTTAATGAAAAAAGGCGCAATGGGAGAAAAAGTAAAAATATGCATGTAGTCCAAGGCTATTCATTATAAGCAACAACAACAACAACAACTACCCAGTAAAATCCCACCAGGTGGGGTCTGGGGAGGGTAATGTGTACGCAGACCTTACCCCTACCCGATAGGGCAAAGAGGCTGTTTCCGATAGACCCTCGGCTCAGAAAAATGAAAATAAAAAAGAAAACAAGAAAAGACAACTCATTAGTAACTCCAGTAGCAACCGTAATAGTAATGGAAGCATAACAACCAAAAGATGAAAGACGTGCAATAACAGTAACCAGTATCTAAGGCCCAGGGCTAAAATAACAGCAAGTACAGAGTGTATTCGGCCTAAACTGCAAGCTATCTAAGATCAACCCTAATCCAACCCCGCCTCGCCCCCGGAACGAAGTAAGGAAAGTGCTACTACCCCCTAACCTACAACCCTAATGCTAGACCTCCAGACCTTCCTATCAAGGGCCATGTCCTCGAAAATCCGCAGACGTACCATGTCCTGCCTGATCACCTCCCCCA
>NW_017689689.1:4949-5812 GCF_001879085.1 Nicotiana attenuata
AGTTTTATACGGGGTTTTGGGTAGGATTTATTATAGTATTTTTCTAGCTTTTTGGTTGATGTTGTGAGACTAATATGTTTTATTTATATCATAACTAATTATCCGTTTATTGTTTTGCTTTGTTAATTGCAAATGTTGGCTCACCTAGAGGGTTGGGGTTAGGTGTCATCAGGATTTAGTCGTGACAGAACAAAAGGAATAACAAGTAGGGAAAAGAAAAGAGAAGAACAAGAAAAGGAGGCAACAACTCTCGGGGATGTCTTCACTGAGGATAGAACTCTGATATATTATGAAATGAAAGATTTCAGAGGCCTCACTGAACCACTGCACCCAAATCTGTTTTGTTTAATGCAGGTGTCATTTTAAACCATTTCAGTTTTTACAGATATCTACATGTATACTCAGAATTTTAGATGGAGCATGCAAGTGACGAGGCACCCCTACCTAATAAGGTAGATCTGCCCCTGGGCGTTGTATCACCTTTCGTGTTACTAATTAAAGAATAGAGGAAAAAGTGACACCGAGAGATGTAAATGTGAGCTCACATATTTCTTGTTACATAAAATAAATCTGAACTTCTCTTTTAAGGGAAGTGGGCAGAGATTGACAGAAATGGCAAGATTTTTATTTTTAGTCAGAGTGAATATTTTGCATGTCAGACCATTGCGTTGGACAAAAATAATTTATCTTCAACCACGTTGTCTAGAAACCCAGCAACCTATAGGCACTAACATTACTTCTGATTACAAACTTTTTCATGTGCACTACATTTGCAAATACTTATAAAGTGTAGCAGTAACATGCAGGAAACAAGGCCATCATGGAAAGGATTTATCCTTCAAAAGGAGGGGAAGCAGTTATAA
>NW_017689690.1:0-703 GCF_001879085.1 Nicotiana attenuata
CTGTGTCATCGTCCTAAGTTCTTGAGCTATGGGTCTCCAGAGAAAACCTGCATAGAAGAGTTTTACACAAGGATTAAAGGGGTCAAATTGCCAGAAGGATTCACGGGATGGACAACATATTTTCGGTCCCTCACTGCTAGCCAAATAGAGTGGACACTTGGATGGTTACCCGTTGATGAAATCGTATATATGCCGGCAACCCGACCACATTTCCTTCTGATGGGGCTTAGAAGCATTCAGCCTTACGCCCCGTATCGAGTGTTGAGACAGCTGGGGAGATGCCAGATAGTACCCAAGGATGATGATCTTAGTTTGCAAGTGGTTGAGATTGGCCCCGATGGCCAGTTTCCTGAAGCAATGGTCCGCCAAGTCTGGAGCGAATGTCAATATTTGGCGGCAAATACTTGTGTCCGGGATCGAGCCAGAGGAGAAGTGTCACCTGATTATCAGGCTTGGTATAGAAGGGACGTTGCATTCGGAAGACCGGCCAAAAGACCTCACCTCCAGGAATTTGCTGAATCATCGCAAGAACAGTGGGCTTGGTTAGCTAAAGAAAATGAGTACAGGGCCCGCATAGGAGCATTGGAAAAACAGGTCCAAGACCTCCGATTCGAAAATAGCTTGCAAGCCGCGGCTGACGAAGGTGAGAGAAAACAATTGGCCAAAGAGAATGAAGCCTTACGAGCCCAAATCCAAAAAATGA
>NW_017689690.1:5152-5811 GCF_001879085.1 Nicotiana attenuata
ATGACCTGACACGTTTGACTGATCCCGAAGGACGTAGGCAGCCTCTCTCTGAGGTTCAGTCACACCGAAATAAAAGTCCAACAGTCCCCAAGGAAGAAACTGGGGCAGAAGTTGTGGTTGTTGAGGGAAATCTGATTCCGAAAGTTGTAATTTTGAACCCATGTTGAATTGTTTTGAGCCTTTGATACCCTTTCTTTCTAACCCTATCCAAAAGCCCACATTATGGTCCAAAGGAAGACCTTCTGATCAGTCTTCGAGAGATGCCAAGTCAAGCGAGTAGAGGTGAATCATATCAGGGGCAACACTGCGGTCCAAACGAAGGAAATGAAGAATGAGAATGTCTTGTTGATGAGAACTCTCACGGGTATCCCAACGCGACGAAAGCTGAGAGGAATCAAAAATAAGAGAGTCTTATTGGTGAAAACCTTCACAGGCACCATAAGGCGATGGCGAGGTGAGAGAAAAGACCAAAATGAGAGAGGCTTGATGGTGAAAACTTACGGGCACCACAAGTCGAATGAGGATTGCAAACCAGATGGGAAATCACCAGATGAAGATCATGAAAGACGACAGAGCAGCGAAGCCCAGTGTCACAGTTTGGGGGTATAGTAGGGGCTGGACATCAGATTTGCCTGACAGGATAGGCCACAGGTGCATGT
>NW_017689691.1:0-933 GCF_001879085.1 Nicotiana attenuata
TTGTGATTCTATGACTTTGTTGTATTGTCATGCTTTGGTGATGATTTCTATTGTTGGCAAAGTTTGGAAGTAATTGTGACATTGAATATTGAGGAGCATTGGCTCAAGTCGTTTAATGAAATGTGGCAATGTAAGAGGTAAATTGAACCCTATTAGAGCATTGGCTCAAGTTGTAAAGTGAGTTGTGAAATAAAAGTGAAAAAGAGAAAAGCATGTCTCCCTTGCCGGGATATTGTTGTTGTTTTGATGTTGTCCCTTGCCGGGATATTATTTTTGTTTTGATGTTGTCCTTTGCCGGGACTTGTTGTTGAATTATTGCTCCCTTGCCGGGATTCTTATTGTAACTTCTTTTATTTCCTTGCCCTATTGTTTGTGATTGTTGTTTGGGTGAGGAAGAGAGTTAAAGCACGAAGGGTGATGCCGTGTATTGTTTTGGTGAGAGAGTGTTAAAGCACGAAGGGTGATGCCGTGTATGATTTGTGAGGAAAGAGTGTAAAACAAGGAAAGCCTACAATCACTTCTCAAGCCAAGCAAAACATAGGATTTCACCTTAAAACACATTCGGGGCAAGTTCTAGACCTTCCGCAGGGTACTTGGACTAACAACAAAGCATCTCATCCCTCACGCAACTAGATTGTTAAAGAGGATAGAGTCAAGGGCCCACAACAACCACATTCAAGATTGAAGATCACTATGGTCCACTTAGACCACTCGATGGTGCCAAAGTCAACACAAGAATCACAAAGTCACTAACTAAAGCTATTTTCTTTTAAAAACCTTGTCTCTAACCATAAGCGCGTAGTCAAATGTGTTGGTGCCAAATGAGCTTATTTGACTTTTTGAGTTTGACTTAAACAGATCTATTTATTCATTACTACTATTATTATTACCTAAATACAAAACAGACTCATCCCCTTAAGAAGGTTGTCACGC
>NW_017689691.1:5339-5811 GCF_001879085.1 Nicotiana attenuata
GAGGAGTCGGCTTATCTGCTGGTTGCGAACCTCTAGCACCTGAGAATCCTGGAAGTGATGGTCTTGTAGCAATTTTATTCCTTTTCCATCTCGGTGATTAACCCATAGCATTGTTCCCTCTTGGCCTGAAATTCTTTGTCTCGCTGGGCTGCCTTATCTTCAATGGTGTTCATTTTTCTTTTCAGATTAGCAATGGTTCCCTCATAATTTCTTTTCATTTGTTGCACAAATTGGGCTCTTTCCTCTGTCTTCTTTGCCCACTGTGCTCGAAGTCTTGCCATGTTCCCTTCAGATTTCTCCAAGAAATGCTCAACCTTAAGCGAGTTTAGATAACCTATATCTTAGTTGACTTGCCTTAATTTGGAACTATTTGACTCGTGTTGGCTTCCTTATTGTTGACTTGTATACTGTGGGATCATTGCTACATGTTAATTTTCTCTTGTTGAACTGTTCCCTTTATGCCTAGCATTCT
>NW_017689692.1:0-3690 GCF_001879085.1 Nicotiana attenuata
TCATAGATGTTGATATTAATTTGATGATTTGATCGCACGAGCAAGTCCGTATGATATTTTTGGACTTGCGTGCATGGTTGGTTTAGAGCCCCGAGGGCTCGGGTGAGTTTTGGATTGGCCACGGAGTGAAATTGGACTTAGGAAATTGCTGTTGTGTTGCAGATGTGAAGCAGGCCTCTGATCTTGCAAATGCGAGACGAGGCATCGCAATTGCAATGCAAGCAGGGGTCACAAATGCGAGTCTTTTGTCGCAAATGCGAAGATCCCAGGGCCAGCCTTGTCTCGCAAATGCGAGATATACTTCGCAAATGCGAAGTCTTCAGCACATGCCAGAAGTCGCAAATGCGACGATTCCTTCGCAAATGCGAAGGAAGCAGGAGTCGCAAATGCGACTGGCCCCTCGCAAATGCGAAGGTGATCGGATTTTTCCATGGTCCCAAATGCGACATATTCTTCGCATTTGCGAAGGTAGCAGGTCCTGAAGGGGTTCGCTATTTCGAACCCTGGTCGCAATTGCGACATTTGAGACCAGTTAATTTAGACTTAGACGCATTTTTCTTCATTTTTCAAACCTTCTCAAAAGTTCTTCTCCAAATCAATTGTAAGTCATGTCTAACTCGTTTTCTTTAATATATAACATCTTTTCACATGATTTCAACTCAAAATCAAGGGTTTTCATGGGGGAAATTCGGTGTTTTGGGTAGAGCTTAGGATTTTCAAATTTTGGGGATTTGGACCTCAATTTGAGGTCCGATTTCAAAATAAATTATATGTTTGAGTTCGTGGGTGAATGGGTAATCGGGTTTTGGTTCGAACCTCAGGTTTTGACCATGTGGGCCCGGGGTCAATTTTTGACTTTTTGGGAAAAACTTTAGAAAACCTTTTCATGCATTAGAATTGATTCATTTAGCATTTATTGATATCGTTAAGTAAATTGTGGCTAGATACAAGCGAATCGGTGGTGGAAACAAGAGGTAAAGCGGTAGTTGAGGCTTGAATTGTGTTCGTGGCATCGAGGTAAGTGTTTGGTCTAACCTTAGCTTCAGTAATTAGGAGTTGTGTCTTATTTTCTATGTGTTGATTGTTGAGTACGACATATAGGCATGGTGACGAGTATCTATACGCCAGTGTCAAGCATGCCTGTGAGTCTTATACTATAATAAATGTGACTCCGTTACGTATTGTTCTTGCTTTATATGATGGTTTCTATTGTTGAACAAGGCTTGTGGAAGTATTATTGGTAATTGAACATGGTAGAGCGTTGGCTCAAGTTGTGAATTGAGTTGTGAAGTAATTGTGGAAAAGAGAAGAGGTTTATGATATTGTCTCCCTTGCCGGGATGTTATTGCTTTTGATATTATCTCCCTTGCCGGGATGTTATTGGTTTTGATATTATCTCCCTTGCCGGGATGTTATTACTCATGATATTGTTTCCCTTGCCGGGATATTGTTGTTATGCTATTGATTCACTTGCCCAAATTGTTTTGTGATTGTTTTTTTTTGGAACCCCAGGAAATCCCGCAGCCGCTATAGCCTCTGTCACAGCCTCTGCCCTTTGGGTGAGCACTCTGTGGTGAGCACACTGCACTTTGTGATTGTTTCTTGGGTGAGGAAGAGTGTAAAGCACGAAGGGTCATGTCGTGCATGACTTTGGGAGTGTTAATGCACGAAGGGTGATGCCGTGCCAATATTGTAAGGTAACAGCACGAAGGGTGATGCCGTGCCGCACGATGTACAATGTCGTGCCATGATATGAGTGATAATGCATGAAGGATAATTCCGTGCCATGATTATGTCAGGTAAAAGCACGAAGGGTGATGCCGTGCCGATTATATTGATTCTTATGGTGAGGACGAGAGTAAAAGCACGAAGGGTGATGCCGTGCACTTGTCTTTGACTTCCTGATTCTTGTTGATAATTGAGTTACGGTGTTCTTTAATTTTATCTATTGGTTTTCTGTTATTACTTGATATTCCCCGCAACATGTTTTCCCCCTCCTATCTTTACCTGTAAATTTCTGCCTTTACTTTTCCGCTGTATTTGACTTAACTGCACAGGTTTATTTGGTAGTCTGGTCCTAGCCTCGTCACTACTTTGCCGAGGTTAGGCTAGGGACTTACCAGCACATAGGGTCGGTTGTGTTGATACTACACTCTGAACTGTGTGCAGATCCTGGTGCTGCAACTTTTGGACCACAGTGAGGTTGCTGCTTCCAGTCCATCAAGCGACCCGAGGTAGTCCTGCAGGCGCCGCAGGCCTTGGCGTCTCCTTCTATCATTTCTTTTCTGTTTTTACTTATTTAGAGACATATTCATGTATTTCTATTCAGACTTTATTTGTAGTATTCGTAGATGGTCTGTGACATTGCGACACCAAATTCTGGGTAGAGTTGTACTTAGACTTCTGCAGTTTGTATTAATCTAAACTATCAGATTTCGTCTTCCGCATTGTTTTTGTTATTATTATTTCCACTGTTTTTGTTATGTTGTTTTGAAATTGTTAAGGAATTAAAACTTGAAAAGGGTAATTAAATCAGAATAGCTGGCTTGCCTAGCTTCCACTAGTAGGCGCCATCACGACTCCCGAGGGTGGGAAATATGGGTCGTGACAATAATTCATTTGCAATATATTGCAAAGCATGCCAGACGCATTTGCTAACTCAAAGAAAGTAACTATATTCTCATTGCAAATGCTCCTATTAAGTCCTAGAAGGACAAAGTCTATGGTACGCTTAAAGCATATAGACAAATCGGTTTCAAATAACCTTCTTGATAAAGAAGATGAGCAAATGATCAAAATGACCATAATAAAAGAGGCAAGTGATCTAGAAGATCACATGACACATAACACTTCATAAAATCTCATGAGAGATTCAGGTACCTGAATATATGAATAAAGAGATCTCTATGTTATGTCTTTATGAAAACATAAGAAGGTTGGAACCAATATAAAATTTTCGTCGACAACATCTATGATACCGCTAAATATATATGAGGATTTTAAGTCTGGAGAAACAATTTCGAGTAGAATTAGTTTCATACGAAAGATATGTAGAACATGTAGTTCAAACACTTCAAAGTATAAAGTCAATGGTATGTGCATGTGACGACCCGGCCGGTCGTCCCATGAGTTACCGGTCCGTTATCCCCATTTCTGCTTCTTTATGCTTCGTTATTCGTGTTTTATCTGATCGAGCTGTTTAGTTTGCGTTTGGAGTGGATTTGGTAAGAAATGAGACACTTAGTCTCTTTTAAGAAGGTTTAAGTTGGAAAAGTCAACCGGATGTTGACTTATGAGTTAGAGGGCTCGGATGTGAGTTCCGATGGTTCGGTTAGCTTTGGGAGGTTATTTTTGACTTAGGAGCGTGATCAGAATTGGTTTTGGAGGTCCGCTGTAGAATTAGGCTTGAATTGGCGAAGTTAATATTTTGGCGATTTCCGGTGGGTAGGTGAGATTTTGATCCGAGGGTCGGAATGGAATTCCGAGAGTTGCTGTAGCTTCGTTATGTTATTTGGGATGTGTGTGCAAAATTTCAGGTCATTCGGATGTCGTTTGGTCGGGTTTTTGATCGAAAGTGTATTTCGGAAGTTTTTGGAAATTTAGGCTTGAATTCGATGAGTTTTGAGTAATTTGATGTTGTTTGAGGTGTTTTGATGATTGGAACAAGTTTGAATGATGTTATGGGTTATG
>NW_017689692.1:4728-5811 GCF_001879085.1 Nicotiana attenuata
TGGAGAGTTGACTTCATACAGTCTCCTCGGGAACTGGTAGGAACCTGTTTCCTCAGTTGTTCCTTCCACTCTGAAGAGTTTAGTTATATCCCACGCTGGATCTCAACCTGGAACTTGTGATCTCGAGGTCTTGTGAATGTGTAACAGGTTCCTTATGTGGTTCTGGATGGTAAGTTTGTTAGATCATCAAAACATAAAGTAAAGTACCTATGCCCAAGGTACTTGTAACCTATCATTTCTCCCTTTTTGATGACGACAAACTTTGAATTGATATTCCCCCCTGCGAACCAGATCTCCACATTGTTCCCCGTACGAATCAGCCATATTCCCCATGAGAATCGAACCTAAGGAGCTGATCACAACTGGTTCCCCAAGACTGTTTGGCAAATCATCAAAACTCAAAGTACCATAACTTATCAGTTTCCCCCTTTTTGATGAATGACAAACCCAGAATTATTCCCCATGAGAATCAGATTCCTTACATGAATTTATCACATCTGGTCCGTGCCCAGTTCGTTGAGAACGTTTGTCATCATCAAAACATAACAGTGTAACTTAGATCAATTTTCCCCTTTTTGATGATGACAAACCCGAAATTATTATCCCTCTTGAGAACCAGATTCCTCACATGTTTCCCTGCGGATCAGACCTATATGGTATTGGCCCGTATCTGGTTTCGGAGCTCGGAACAAGTTTGAAATAATAAGGAAGTTGAATATATAAAATTTGGTAAAGATCGGAATTGGTTTGGTATAAAACGGGCCTATAGTTGAGAAAATAGTAATTTTGATGTTGTTGAGTGATTTCATGAATTTGAGGTTTAATTCATAGATGTTGATTTTATTTTGATGATTTGATTGCACGAGCAAGTCTGTATGGTATTTTTGGACTTGCGTGCATGTTTGGTTTAGAGCCCCAAGGGCTCGTGTGAGTTTTGGATAGGCCATGGAGTGTATTAGGACTTAGGGAAATGGATGTTGTAGGTTCAGTTGTGTTGCAGGCTCTGATCTCGCAATTGCAAGATCAAGCTTTGCAAATTGCGGACGACCCAACGACGTCGTTGGACTAATTCGACGGACGGGC
>NW_017689693.1:0-725 GCF_001879085.1 Nicotiana attenuata
CTTTACCCAAAAAAACTTTCCAAGCTTTACTAATTTTTTACCCAAAATCCTACCTCTTAAGATCTTAAATTCTGACAAAGAAAAAAAAAACCTAAAAAAAAAAATAACAAGAAAACACTAAAAAACTCAAAAAAATACTGTTCCATTGAAATTCCCCTTAGATTAATTTTAAATTTCAGTTGTTAGTTCAAAGTTCTAGCTTAGATAGGGATATATGCCTGATTGCTGAAGTTTAGAGGTTGTCCTGGGGTGATTTCGAGTTTGTTTGGGTTTATTCAAGTTGTTACAAGTGGTTTACTGGTTGAAATTTGTCCTGGGCTATTCAATATTGCTTCTGGGTTTACAATAAATCTCAAGCTGTTGATTCCTGTTACTATACTGCTGTGTACTGCTGCTGACTCTACCTTCTTCTTACTTTTCTCTAATTTCCAGGTACTTTTATTTTCAGCCTCGAATGACATGTGAAACTTGAATCAATATCGGAAGAGATCATGAAATACAATCTGCTTGTCTTACGAATTCCTTAGTAGTTTACTTGGTTTAAACACATGTTATAACATTATATTATTCATGTTAATCGGACTGTATGAACTGTTATTTTTCAGACTTATGTGAGTATTATGAGTAGAATACTAGTTGTCGATAATCTCAGTTTAGGTTATTAGATTAATTTGAGATTTAAGGTTATATTAAGATGCCATTTGAAAGCAGAATCTAAAGTAACG
>NW_017689693.1:5083-5811 GCF_001879085.1 Nicotiana attenuata
TTTTTGATTCAGTATGTGTTCTAGCAATTTTAATAATTAGTGTATATATTTGACTGTCAACGCATGATTTTAGCCTTTAATTCAATAGTTCGATTCTTGAACGTGTGTTAGCCTGTCTCGATAATTCTTTGCAATTCGATTTTGCTTCATTTTAATCTTAGTTAATTGTTGTTTCAACCCTGTTCAGATACTGTTTGGTTTGATTAAATCACTGGTTTGATTAAATTTTAGTTTAATTCAGTAGTTAGAGTTAATTGATTGGTTATAGCTGATTTAGATTAAATAAGGTTAACTATAGTCAGTACTAACTAAAGTAAAGGGGTTTGGGTTGGTCAGTAATTCCAAGAGAGTTTTGAGGGTAGTTCAGGTATAGAAAAGGGTACTTTCAGCAGATTTGGTAATTTTTGAAAAGGGGTAAGGATAGAATAGGGATTGTAATGGGTGTAGGACTTTCTAGAATAGACTTTAGTATAGTTTTCAATAAAATAGGTGTTGTTACTTGGGTAATAAGTCTTAAAATTAGGGACTGAAAGTTAAAAGGAGAGGGACTAAAGAGAAAAACAAAATCTAAAGAAAGCTTTACATTTTTGCCTATAAAAGGCACACACATTGCCTTGTTTAGCAAGTTTTAGACCTCTGAAAAATTCCCAAAAAACTTCCAGCTTATAATTTTTCCCAAAATCCTCCTCTTAAGATCTTAAATTCTGCAAGAAAAAAAAAAACCAAAA
>NW_017689694.1:0-687 GCF_001879085.1 Nicotiana attenuata
CTAGAAGAAGCTCGTGGGAAGGTCAAAGAAAGAACTTGTTACTTCCGACGTTAAGAATTCTTCCAATAATTCCGAGCCCGATCTTTTCAAAAAAGTGCGTACAGTACTTTTGTGTTTCCGAGCTAAAGTTCTAGCACAGAAAGTCGAAGTATATACTTTATTCGATATAAAGCTTTTTTTTGGAAGATCCGCTATAATAATGAAAAAGATTTCTGCATATACGCCCAAATCGGTCAATAATATCAGAATCTGATAAATCGGACCAAAGGGAATCAATAAGTACATAATAAGGGTCACGGAAAAACCAAGAAGCACGATAACCTCAACAAAACAACAAGACATATTAACCACATGATAACTACACCGGTAACCAAAACAATTGGACATGTAACATATTTGCACGAAGTCATAGAAAAACTCACAATCAAGAAGTATTAAAACAATAAGGAAGGCAATCATTTCAATTAAGGTAATTAAGGGTTAATGTAACACGTAAGAATTAGAGGAAAACTAACAACATCATATGGAGCATATAGAGGCAATTTAAGCAATTATTAAACACAATATGAACATAAGGACCTAAGAACCCTAGAGCAAATTTCTCACAAATAAGTCCGAGCACACACTCGTCACCTCACATGCACGGACTACAATTAGCATAGAAGACTCAAATCCTAAGGGGAAGTC
>NW_017689694.1:5164-5811 GCF_001879085.1 Nicotiana attenuata
TTAACAGAGAGGAGGAAAGTGGGAATAAATGTACGTTGGTATCGAGGGAGGAATTGTCAGAAGTGGGTGTACCAGTTGAAGGTGCGAATTGCGCATAAGGAGGGTATGAGATGGTTCGTGGAATTTGGGACATCGTGGTCTCGTGAAATAAGGTCACTCGGGGTGAGTGCGGATTTTAGGTTCGTGATGTAATGAATGGAGTTATTATTATTTCTAAGGCAAGTTAAGATAAATTGGGAAAAAACGGGTCAGCTAGCAATGGCTGAATTGGCATGACGGTGGCAATGATCAGTTCCTTCAGCGCGTTGAATTATGCATGTGATTTGTGACGGTACGTGCGAGGTTTGACCGCCGCCGTAATTGATTCTATTTGAATGCATTCGAGTATTATGGCATGTTTTATATAGGAGGATCCCGGAAGAGTTATGGTGGTTCGACCACTACTTGAGGATTGTATTTTCTGCGGTTATGGGAATTCAGTCACGTGTTGCAATGATTCTCCTGAAACGAGTAAAGTGAAAGGTTTCTATACGTTGAAGTGTTTAATCTATTAGTGGTTTAGGAGTTATGATGAAATTCTGGTACTCTCGCGTATTGGCATGATTAGTTGCAGTGAGTAGCATGAAATTTGAAAGTTAAAGATCAAG
>NW_017689695.1:0-643 GCF_001879085.1 Nicotiana attenuata
ACTTGAAAAAAAAGTAATACATGGAATGAATTATTATGAGTATATTAGATCCTCGTACAAGAAAATATGAACTTGAAGTTCAAGTGATAATTCATTTGAAAAATATTTCCATGCGCATTTGCTGACCCAAACTAAATGTCATATTTCAGCTACTAATGCTCCAAATAGAATTAAGTCCATGATGGACATAGTCTATGGAACTCTTGAAGCGTAATAGACTAATCGGTTCCAAAGATAAAAACTCCTTGAAGAAGGAGAGGAGCAAATGTTCAAGATGGTCATAATAAGGAGACAAGTGCTTTATAAGAGCACCATGACATAACATTTTATAAGACCTCATGGGAGAGGCTCAGGTACCTGAAAATAATGAGATCTCGATAAGTTATGTCTTTATTATGCGATGATGGAACCGATGTAAAATGATCGTTGACGATGTTGTTAATATAATGTAGCGCTCAATATTATTAATATTGACGAGGATCTTGAGCTCAAATCTGTCATGGAATTTGGACAGATAAATGATTGGCCAAATAAAAAACTATGCAATGAAATTGACTTCACCTGAAAAATGTGAAGTTGGACGGATAGTCCCCACACCTGAAAGTGAAATAAAAAATCAAGTCGATAGACATAAAGACGACTT
>NW_017689695.1:5131-5811 GCF_001879085.1 Nicotiana attenuata
TTAAAGAAATAGTAAAGATTCTTTTAAGAATTTCTCTTGTGANAGTTTTTTTTCTCATGATATACCAGTTAAGTTGGGATTGAATCCCTTGATATCTGGAACGATAAAAGGTGATATATATGTATGGGCCCAATCACCTGCCATGTGGATCGTTTACTATTATATGATTTTAATAGATGTATCTATTGTATGGTCACATGTGCGTTTGTTATCAACTTGCACTTTGGTTTTTGCAAGGTTGTTTGCTCAAATTATTAGAGCACAGTTCCAGAATATATATTATGATAATTTATCTTGATAATGTTGGTTTAAATCCAAGTTGGTTTAGCAGAAATTGTATGCCTCCAATTATAGCTAAACCATTGGTTATGAGAACAAAACTCCAAATAGAAATTTTGTATTAAGTATATTATTTAATATACAACAGCACTTGTACGCATCTAGCCAACAAGTTATGATAAATCCTCCCCATCACAGTTGGTTCAGGGTCAGGAACCAAATATTTTCATCTAGAAATATGGATGTACTATATGATTTAATTGTGCCACCACAATGCACAAAGATTGGTCTCAATGAAGGTTGGGGATATGTGTTGGTGATCCCAATATTAGGGGGAGAAAATGAGCACTTGAAAAAAAAGTAATACATGGAATGAATTATTATGAGTATATTAGATCCTC
>NW_017689696.1:0-364 GCF_001879085.1 Nicotiana attenuata
GGAATCGCCTAATATTTGTCCTGGACATCAAACACGGCCTAAGAAACCATTGTCACCGCACTGCCATGATCAAATTACATTTGTTGGCATTTTACGGCCATAAAATTGGAAATTCGCGCGAGTCCCAAATTTTTGTGTGCTATAGCCCACGCCTTCAGGCGTGGGCCTGGATGGATTCGGCCCTGAATCTCCTAATATTTTTCCTGGACATCAATTACAGCCTAAGAAACCATTGGCACCGCCCCGCATTGACCAAATTTTATATTTTGGCATTTTACGGCCATAAAACTTGAAAACCGCGCGAGTCCCAAATTTTATTCTGCTATAGCCCACGCCTTCCGCCGTGGGCCCGGATGGATCCGGC
>NW_017689696.1:5224-5811 GCF_001879085.1 Nicotiana attenuata
CCCCTCCATGACCAAATTATATTATTTGCATTTTACGGATATAAAACTGGAAATCCGCGCGCATCCCAAATTTTCGTGTGCTATAGCCCACGTCTTCAGCCGTGGGCCCGGATGGATCCGGCCCTGAATCTCCTAATATTTGTCCTGGACATCAATTATAGCCTAAGGAACCATTGTCACCGCCCCACCATGATCAAATTACATATTTTGGCATTTTACGGCCATAAAATTGGAAATCTCGCGAGTCCCAAATTTTATTGTGCTATAGCCCACGCCTTCCGCCGTGGGCCCGGATGGATCCGGCCCCGAATCGCCTAATATTTATCCTGGACATCAAATACGACCTAAGAAACCATTATCACCGCCCGGCCATGTCCAAATTACATTTTTTGGCATATTAGGGCCATAAAACTGGAAATCCGCGCGAGTCCCAAATTTTGGTATGCTATAGCCCACGCCTTCCGTCGTGGGCCCGGACGGATCCGGCCTGGAATCGCCTAATATTTCTCCTAGATATCAAATAAGACTTATGAAACCATTGTCACCGCCCCGCCATAACCAAATTATATTTTTTTGCATTTTACGGA
>NW_017689697.1:0-4340 GCF_001879085.1 Nicotiana attenuata
CAAAGTTGTCATCTCATCTCTACTTCTTCGAGATTAGGCGGGATACTTACTGAGTACACGGTTTTTTTTCTTACTCATGCTACACTTGCTGTGCATTTTGTTGCATAGGTGCAGGTATTACTAGTGGCCTACTAGGCGTAGCAGCATGGATGATACGGAGAGCTGTATTTCTCGAGGCAACCCGCATCTAGTATAGTCTCTCTCAGCATTGTACTTACTTTTTGTCCAATTTGTGTTCCGGACAGTTGCTGTACTTTATTCGATTTCTTTGAAATTGCTCATGCACTTGTGACACCGGGTTCTGGGATGATTATGAAGTATTTTGTATTAACTGCTTAACATTCAATTTGATTTGAAACGATAATCTTTTACTGGTAAATTTGAAGGAAAATCATAGTTTTCAAGTGTATTAAAATGAGAATTTAATTAAGTATTTTGGTTGGCTTGCCTGACAGTGGTGTCCGACGCCATCACGACCCTCAGTGGAATTTGGGTCGTGACAACATGGTATCAGAGCACTAGGTTCCCTTAGGTCTCACGAGTCATGAGCGAGTCTAGTAGAGTCTTGCGGATCGGTACGGAGACGTCTATGCTTATCTTCAAGAGGCTACAAGACTGTTAGGAGCACTTCCCTTCTTGATTCCTCATTGTGCGATTTGATTCCTTGAGGCTTATGCCCCTGTGTCCTTCCTACTCAATCCTACGCGAGGCAAACCGCTTGTTATAGATCGAGAATTGAAGAATTGTAATGGTACTACCGATGTGGTGCGGGATGTTTCTCCCTACATAGTTGATTGGGCTATTGCCGTTGCCTTGCGAGAGGATATCTTGTCATTTCAGCTCAGTAACAGTATTCCTGAGAGCTTTGAGGCTATGCACAGATCTCTATGATTGCTCATGATTGGTTATCGCACAGTATTGACATGATAGTAGGATACTTGCCTATATGTGGGGCAGTGAATGATTTGGAAGGGAGTTCTCTCAGTGCATGATTCTGAGATTCGGTATTTCATCTCCGGCGGGGAAAAGCAATTGGCCTATAAATGTCCAAATTTGGATCGATGGAGTTACGAGACTTGGTGTTTTGGAGTGTGATGGAATATTCATCTGCGACGTGGTATCGTCATCCTCAATTGAATATGTTGAGTTCGTCGGTGTTATGGTTTTCTTCCATTTCTAGTGTTGAAGGCACAAGAAAGATGACCTCGGGGAGATTTAAAGTTAGTGACGATCTGTTATTTCTAATGTTGCAGAGAATGAGATTGAATCAAGGCAACAACCGGGCAGCAAATGATGAGGAAGGACATGTGGGAAGTGTCAGGCGGTGGTTAAAATTTCTAAAAGGCCAGGTATAAGAAGCAAAGGTCGAGTGGTCGATTAGAGGGGTGAGTTCCGCCAAAGTGGGAGAGTGGCGGAGTTGCATATGGGCTTTGTGTTAGGATGACTATGCACCTTAAGGAGATTTTGGAACGACTTGGGACTTTTAGTAATTGATGATTGGGGTCTACGGGTCTAATTTGAAGTATGGGCTATTATGCAGCAGGAGATTTGATATAACGGAAAGGAGCTACTTGAAATGAAGAAGGATACAACGTAACTTTGAATTGGAAGGATGTTGCCGCACATTTAATTGATGTCCATGAGGGGCGAATGGACTTGTGCAACTAGAGAGTGAGCTCGGACACAGGATGGGTTATTGATGTCGTAGTGATTGTACCCCTTGCAGCAGAGTTGGAAGATGTCGGCACGTAAATTCCACAGGCGGGTTATCTCCAGTGAGCAGATCGGCGGTCGTATGGTTGGCAAAGCTTCTGCGAAGAATTCTATTGGTATACAGCAAAGAGACCGGTCGTGCGAATGTGGTTGATGATTCAGAGTATAAAAAGGGGTTTTACAGAAAGATTCCGAGAATTATGGCGGTTGATTGTGCAAGGTTATGTCAATAAGAGATAAAGAATCCTGATGAATTTCAGAGTTGTATAATAGTGGCTTCAAGCTAAGTGGTAATTTGAGCAAAGGAATTGTTAAAGGTATGCTATGGTTGGCCTTATTGGCTCACGTTCAGACTTGGAGAAGGATTCAGGATTTATGCCATGTATAGATGCGGGTTTCAAGGGAAATGATTCTGCCGGGTGCTTCGTCGAGAGGGTATTCATGTGCTAGAAGATTCATGCAGTTGATTATATACGGGGCCAAGTCAGAGCGGGTGGCTCTCAACAACGGTCCTAGTGGATTCAATGGGGCAAAGCGTAGTGCCTAGTGATTTCGAGCCTATAGGTACGGTTAAGAATCAAGCTTTGTAGCAGCTTATGAAAAGAGGCACATAATGATCGATGATGTTTTGAGTTGTAGTGTAGCATTTGGGAGGTATGAAATGGTTCGTGGGATTTGAGACAGAATGGTCTCGTGATTTAAGGTCACTCGGGATGAGTGCGGATAAAGTGTGTTGTGTGTTGAATGGAGTTATTATTATTTCTAAGGCAATCAAGAATTAATTTGGAAGAAGATAGATTGGTTAGCCATAGTTGAATTGGCTTATTGGTGGTAGTGATCAGTTCCTTCAACGTGATCAAGTTATGCAAGTGATTTGTGACGGCACGTGTGAGGCTTGTCGACCGCCGTAATTGATGTTATTCAGAAGTATTCCACTGTTATGGCCTGTCATGTGTAGGCGGATCCAGGAAGGGATATGGTGGCCTAGACCACTACTTAGAGATTCACATATTCTACTGTTATGAGAATTCACCTATGTGTTGCTATGGTTCTCCTGAATTGAGTTAAGTGAAAAGTTTTATATGATGAAGAATCTATTAGTGGTTACGGAGTTATGATGAAAATCGTGTTCTATCATATATTGGCATGTTAGGTGCAGTGAGTGGTATGGAATTTGAAGTGAGGATCGAGGTTGCAGTTCGTTGTTGACAAGGATGTCACAAGCTCGGATGAGCAGTATAGGAGTTTCGATGTTTAAAGTAAGTGGGTATCGTCTTCAGCGTCACCCGAGATCGGTGCTTTGTGAAAAAGGCCTTACATCCTGGTTATGGATTCTTGAACGCTTTTTCAGCGTTAGTGTGGTTGGTGGTATGGATACGCATATTTGTTGTCTGTTACGGAAGGTCTGGGAGCGTGCCCCACAGGAAGATTGTATAAGTGTGGCATGTAGTCACTTGATTGATTGAAGATTTAAACCAAGTATGAAGATGGTGGTTATATCATTAATTTGAGAATTTATGCTTGGAGGGCACTCGAGTTATTGGGTTGTGGACCGTGGAGGATTGCCCCAGTTATGATGGTAGTTCTCGTGTGTTATGAGAAAAAGGGAGTTATTATGGACCTTCGAAAGGTTGTTAGCCTAGTTCAGTGTGATCAGAATCAGCTTGAGGTTTGTAGATGGATCTAAATGGGCACTATATTAGGCCAGATGTGTTCATTTCAGCAATGCGCTCCTTTGGACAAGTAGTCGGGGTACTATTTTGTCGTCAGCAATTTCATGTAATGATATATTACGTCGTATGAGTTGTGAGACGGCTTGGTGAATTTCTTATGTGTTAAGGTTCCGTTTAGAGATGATGTTATATGAGCAGGACGTCTCTCGAGATTCAGATCGTATATCGCACCTCAGTTGTGCTTGAGTTTTATAGCCTATGGCACTAGATGTCTCCCCAGGGATGGTATTATGCACTTAGCGTGCTTGTGACCGATATTCGGTATTTTGTTGTAATGAGCAATTTAGCTCGATGTGTATCTACTTATGTAAATTCTATGTGTGGATCAGGTGGCACGCTGCCATGGGTATGTTATTTGGATCGGGTTGCACGCCGCAACAATGTGATGTTGAGCACAGTTTTCTATATGCTATTTTTGTATGCCTTGCTTCCTATTTTCTAAGGAAAGTCCATATTAGTGCGTGAGTTGAGTAGTTCCTTCCATAGTTCGTTTTCCTTTTGTCACGTTCGAGTTCATAGCCTATTGGCACATTGTGGCATCATATGAGACTTTTGATCATGTCCGGGGTGGCTTATTGCCTGAGCGGTTCGTACTGGGTGAGACGAGATCATTGGATTTAGGATCAGTGCAATCTGATTATACGATGTATATTAAGGAGCTAAGACCATTATTTGGTTCAGAATGAGGTGATGGTTCTTATCAGGAGTATAGACCCAATGATTTGTTGATTCGACAGTTGGGTATGAAATTAAGCACACCTCTTCCGTCTTGGCGGTATTGTAAGAATTAGAGAAAGACCTATGTAGGTCATGAGGTGCAATGGGAGCATCAGATTCGTGGAAATTTCGACTAATTTGATCAGAGAATGTTATTGTGGTCCTGTGAGTAAAGTG
>NW_017689697.1:5406-5811 GCF_001879085.1 Nicotiana attenuata
GATGCGAGGAGTCGAAGTTTGGTAAGACGTCATATACTTACTAATACTATAAGGAAATCAAAATAATTTAGTCAAACAATGAAATTGTAGCCTTGCATTCTAGTTTCCTAGAAGTTAAACCAATTCATAATTTGGACATTTTATCAGAAAGTTAAGATCGATTGAAGATGGCTGGTGGAGCAGTTTCGACAGAATTTTCTGATGCATGGAGCGACTTTAGAAGCACATATCTCGGAATATATAAAGATTTATATGATGTGCAACCTATCAAATGAAAGATCTTCGAGTGTAGTTTCTAAATCATCAAACTGTTTATCATTTGGACATTTCCACAAGGAGTTATGAGCATTTCAACAGAAGGTGTATAGCAGGGGAAAATTGTAATAGGATGTACAACCTGCACAA
>NW_017689698.1:0-629 GCF_001879085.1 Nicotiana attenuata
CGAGCGAGGTCGAACTGTCAAATTTTGATGGCGAAGGCACTTAGCCTGAATCCCAGTTCGAGCGAGATCGAACCGTCGAGCTTTGATGGCGAAGGCATTTAGCCTGAGTCCCAGTTCGAGCAAGGTCGAACTGTCAAATTTTGATGGCGAAGGCACTTAGCCTGAGTCCCAGTTCGAGCGAGGTCGAACTGTAGAATTTTGATGGCGAAGGCACTGCCTGAGTCCCAGTTCGAGCGAGGTCGAACTATCAAATTTAGATGGCGAAGGCACATAACCTGAATCCCAGTTCGAGCGAGATCGAATTGTCAAATTTTGACGGCGAAGGCGCTTAGCCTGAATCCCAGTTCGAGCGAGATCGAACCGTCGAATTTTGATGGCGAAGGCACTTAGCCTGAGGTCCCAGTTCGAGCGAGGTCGATTTATCAAATTTTGATGGCGAAGGCACTTAGCCTGAGGTCCCAGTTCGAGCGAGGTCGAACTGTCGAATTTTAATGGGGAAGGCACTTACCCCGAGTCCCAGTTCGAGCAAGGTCGAACTGTCGAATTTTGATGGGGAAGGCACTTAGCCTGAGTCCCAGTTCGAGCGAGGTCGAACTGTCAAATTTTGATGGCGAAGGCACTTAGCCTGA
>NW_017689698.1:4959-5811 GCF_001879085.1 Nicotiana attenuata
AGTTCGAGCGAGGTCGAACTGTCAAATTTTGATGGCGAAGGCACTTAGCCTGAATCCCAGTTCGAGCGAGATCGAACCGTCGAGCTTTGATGGCGAAGGCATTTAGCCTGAGTCCCAGTTCGAGCAAGGTCGAACTGTCAAATTTTGATGGCGAAGGCACTGCCTGAGTCCCAGTTCGAGCGAGGTCGAACTGTAGAATTTTGATGGCGAAGGCACTGCCTGAGTCCCAGTTCGAGCGAGGTCGAACTATCAAATTTAGATGGCGAAGGCACATAACCTGAATCCCAGTTCGAGCGAGATCGAATTGTCAAATTTTGACGGCGAAGGCGCTTAGCCTGAATCCCAGTTCGAGCGAGATCGAACCGTCAAATTTTGATGGCGAAGGCACTTAGCCTGAGGTCCCAGTTCGAGCGAGGTCGATTTATCAAATTTTGATGGCGAAGGCACTTAGCCTGAGGTCCCAGTTCGAGCGAGGTCGAACTGTCGAATTTTAATGGGGAAGGCACTTACCCCGAGTCCCAGTTCGAGCAAGGTCGAACTGTCAAATTTTGATGGGAAAGGCACTTAGCCTGAGTCCCAGTTCGAGCGAGGTCGAACTATCAAATTTTGATGGCGAAGGCACTAAGCCTGAATCCCAATTCGAGCAAGGTTGAACTGTCAAATTTTGATGGCAAAGGCACTTAGATTGAATCCCAGTTCGAGCGAGATAGAACCGTGGAGCTTTGATGGCGAACCTACTTAGCCTGAGTCCCAATTCGAGCGAGGTCGAACTGTCAAATTTTGATGGAGAAGGCACTTAGCCTGAATCCCAGTTCGAGCGAGATCGAACCGTCGAGCTTTGATGGCGAGGGC
>NW_017689699.1:0-5811 GCF_001879085.1 Nicotiana attenuata
AAATGCTCGATTAATGCATTACGAAGTGCGAAATGCACATCTTTATCCTTAATTTTTTTGTGTCAAGCTAAAAATTGTTCAAATTGGTGATCTTCATCTACTACCATTTCTATCGTAGGAGCTGCACATGCACGTGCATCTACAATTCTTTTTATACAATTATAATAATAATAAAATTAACTTATAATTTTATATAAATATAATATATACAAAAATTAATATATCAAAAAATAGGATATAAAAATTAAAATTATAAAGATCTTAATATAAAAATTAATTATATACCCAATATATGATAAATTAAAATTAGAAAAATGAAAAGATTGAATAAAATATTAATAAACCAAATATAGAGTGATGAATAGTGTTGCACCAAATTTGGTGCAACACTATTCATGCTCTATAATAGTGCAAGAAATAGTGTTGCATTGGAGCAAAACAACACCATTTCTTGCACCAAATTTGGATTTGGTGCAAGAAATAGAGTACCATTGGAGATGGTCTAAGTACTTTGATTGCTTCCGTGCAATAGTTGACAACAATGTTATTTCCGAGTCCATTACTCAAATGGTCACTCAACTATCTCAAATTATCTTCTAAAGTCACTTTTCTTTCGTTTGTAACAACAAAGTCACTGAACTNTTCACTTCTCTTAAACCCAATTTCCAAAAGAGAACGAGTTGTCCTTCCAAATGTCATAAACCCGATTTCGCGAGGAAAAAGGGGTATCGACAACGCCGGTTGGCCAAATTGGTCGTCGAAGTCAGCGGGTACGATATCGATTATCGACCCCACCATCAAATCTCAAATTTTGGCAGGCTTCGTGACCGTCTTTACGCGGCCATAATACCCGAAGTTGAAAGGGAATTATTGTTAACCTCGGGGAATACCTCGGGTATTTGGACCCCTTTTACAGACGCTGCCTCAAACACAAAAGGGTCCGGACTCGGCATCATATTGAAACCACCTACGAGGAGTGTAATTAGGCAATCTATTAGAACTGTGAAACTGACTAACAATGAGGCCGAGTATAATCCATGATTGCATGTCTCGAATTGGCTAAAAGCCTTGGGGCCAAGGTGATTGAAGCTAAGTGTGACTCCCTCTTCGTGGTAAATCAAGTCAATGGAACATTCGAAGTGAAAGAGGAAAGGATACGAAGGTACTTAGACAAATTACAGGTAACGCTACATCAATTCAGGGGTGGACCCTGCAGCACGTGCCCCGAGATCAGAACTGTAAAGCCGATGCTCTGGCTAACTTGGGGTCGTTGGTCGATGTCCATGAGTTTAGCTCGGGAACAGTAGTACAACTCATGAAATAGGTGATAGAAGAAAGCCACGCAGAAGTAAGCTCAACGAGTTTAACTTAGGATCGGAGGAACAAGTGCATAGATTACTTGAAGTCTGGAAAATTGCCCTCGGATCCTAAAGAATCGAGAGCTCTACGTACCAAGGCTGCCAGGTTTAGCTTTGTCAAAGGGAAATTGTTCAAGAGAATGTTCGACGGTCCACTAGCCAAGTGCTTGGGGCTGGGAGATACCGAATACGCCTTGAGAGAAGTTAACGAAGGCACTTGCGGGAACCGCTCGAGGGCAGAATCTTTAGTTTGAAAATTAATCAAGGCCGACTCTATTGGACCGAATGGAGAAAGATGCGAAGGACTTCGTGCGAAAAAGTGACGACTGCTAGAGACATGCCCCGATGATCCATCAATCGGGAGAACTACTCCACTCGGTTTTGTCTTCGTGGATATTTATAAAGTGGGGAATGGATATCGTTGGTCCCATACCGTGGGCACCCGGTAAGGCTCAATTCATACTATTCATGACCGATGTTTTTCCAAATGGGTCGAAGCTCAAGCATTCGAAAAAATCAGGGAGAAGGAAGTCATTGACTTCATCTGGGACCATATAATATATCAATTTGGGAGCGACTGAAGTCATTTGCGATAATGGGAGACAATTCATTGGCATCAAGGTAAAATAAATTCTTCGAAGATCACAAAATTAAGAAGATACTATCAATACCTTACCACCCTAGTGGGAACAGACGGGCGGAATCGACAAACAAAACCATACTTCAAAACCTGAAAAAGAGGTTGACTGACGCCAAAGGAAAATGGAAGGAAATCCTGTCAGAAGTTCTGTGGGCATACGTAGGACCTCGAAGTCTAGTACTGGGGCCACCATGTTTTTATTGGTCTGTGGGGATGAAACCTTAATACCAGTCCAAGTAGGAGAACCGAGCCTCAGGTTCCAATATGCGACCGAAAAGTCAAATAGTGAGGCCATGATCATGAGCCTGGAACTATTGGATGAAAGGCGTGAAGCCGCCCTAATCCAGTTGGCCGCCCAAAAACAGCGGATAGAAAGATACTACAATCGAAGAGCCAACCTCCGACACTTCAAGATCGGTGACTTACTGTTGAGGAAAGTAACATTACACACTCGGAACCTGAACAAGGGGAAGCTGGGACCGAATTGAGAAGGACTGCATCGAGTCGTCAGAATTACGGGCAAAGGCTCATACAACTCGAAGTAGGAAACGGCATGCAACTACCGAACAATTGGAACGTGACACACTTGAAGCAGTACTACCGCTAAGGCACGATCTCAATTACTCTTTAATCATGTTATGAATCGAACTAACACTTGCAGGCAACGGCCAAGGATGGATGTGGCTATTAGGTCTGAAAGCACGCATTGCACTCTTTTTCCCTTGAACCGGCTTTGTCCCAAAATGGGTTTTTCGGCAAGATTTAAACGAGGCAACAATAAAATGCACTAACTTAGATTCGAAGACCGGTCTCAAATCGGAAGTCAATGATCATTCACTTCACGTCAACAGTATCCTAGCCTTCTCAAGCTCGATCTCAACTATTGGGGGCCATTACCCCCGGATTAAGGTTTTTAGCTAGGAAAAGGGAAAAACCATGTATGCTAGAAGCTGAGGCTTGGTGGTTAAGATTCACTGTAAGGGCTAAACGGTCGTATGAAACATGCTCACATACTCCAATCTAGCCATGATACAAGTTTTTATGCGCTTTCGATCATGTACTTTACAAACTGAGAAATAAAAGAAAGTTTCACCTTGATATTACAGATTTTTTTGCCTCTTAATTTTCAGATCCTAAGAGCCCACGGGCTACACCTACTCAGGGACTATCGAGCCCAAGGGCTACCCCTACTCGGGGATTATCGTCCGAAAAAAGTTCGGACACCCGGGCTACTAAATCCTGGAGGCACCAAACCTATTAGGCGGTGCCCAAATACAAAAGGCTAAAACCACCCTAAAAATGGCTCGGAGATGTCCTAAGCTCGTAATTAGAAAGTAAGGCCTTTATAAGAACTCAAAACCTGCTAAAAGGTTACCCTCGACAAAATCATCGTCTAAAATCACTTAAGAATCTTGAAAAAACTTCCGGTCACACCGAGTTTTCAAAGCGTCGAGCAAACAAAGTTGTATTGAGGACGGGCTCTATTTGGACCTCTGAAAAGGAATGCCCTATAACTACATTTGATTGTATGCTAAGACATTAGAAAGATTACAAGAAATTGCCAGAAATTGTGGAAAAGTAATGACACAAAATTGCCAGAAAGGGAAAACTTCATATATATTCCGAAATATATTTACAAAGGCCCAATAAAAATTCCCTAAAAATTAACAACAAAAAAAGACTAAAAAAGTACTAAGGCATCTACGTCTGGTCTTCACTGGCCGCCGCGAGAACCGTCGGAGCCTTCGGCACCTTCAGGTTCGTAAAGATCCTTCACCTCGACCTCGAGCTTTTTGGCTTCCTCGATCTCAAGCGATAGGTCAAAACCTCGGGCGTGGTTCTCTTTGAGGGTCTCTCTTTGGGACAGTCGCTTCATATATTCAGCCTTTGTCTTCAGGTGGGTCTCGACTGACTCCACATCGGCCTTGTATTGGGCCACCATTTCTCTGGCATCGGCGGAGGTTGTGACCTTTTTGGACTTTACTGACTCATATTATCTACCAAGGGCGTCCCCCTCTGCGACAGCCGAGCTCAGCTGTGCTCGGAGGTCATCGTTCAATTGAGACCATTTGTCAGGTTTATCCTTCACCACCCGGAGTTGGTTCTCAACCGATGCCAGCTTCGCCTTAGTGGTTTCCTTCTCTGAAGCCAGTAGGTCCATTCTATTTTTTCACCCATCGGCCATGGCCTGGACCTCGTTGATCTCGACTCGGAGCTGGTCGATCAGGTCAATCTTCTGTTGGACCTGCGAGGTTGTGTTGTTAATCTCAAAGACCTTTACCTTTTTAACCAGGTAGACATGTTCCCTCTTCAGGGTCGAGGCTTCCCTCTGAGCCTTGTCCAGCTCGGCCTGAAGGTCTTTGATGGCACCGTCCTGTTGCTCACTAAGGAGCCTATACATGTCCTTTTTCCAGACCTGCTCTTTGAGCTCGAACTCGAGCTGGCGGATTTCCAAGTAGTATCGGAGAAAGCTCTCATAGTGAAGAACCCAAGCCTGTAAAACAACGAAAATGGTAAGAGACATCAAAACTTAAGCGAAATTCACAAGGAAGTGTAAAAGTATTGATATCTTACCGTTTCAGCGCCTGTTGCGCCTTGCTGAAGAGACTTGACGCGCCCACCTCATTCATCTTTGCCTAATCCTCCTCGATCACCAGGCATCGGAGGTAGCTGACTATTCCCACAGGAGAGGATAGAACCCAAGCATCCTCCGGGACCGTAAGAATGACTGTCCTCTTGCGGACGGGGTCCACGCTCTGTGCAGGAAACTACTTCACTAGTTTTGGGCTTGAAGTCGGCCCGTCAATTTCTAAGGGCACGTCCTTCTTCAGGATCTCCAGGTCGCCTAACCCGAAAAAACTTGCAAAGTGGACATATCCACGCCATCGAAGAAGGAGTAGAGAGCGTCATCCACACCATGAACTCCGTCGCTTGACTTTTCCCTACCCGCTTGGGCCTCTTTAAGCATAGACTCGGTATAGGACGGGCGTCTCGATGACTGTCTATCACACCGGTCACCTCCTTCGAAACAGAACGACTCTCGGGAGGTCACAGCCTCGTCTCCACTTTGGCCTCTCGAGTCGGAAGGGGATCGGCCTCGTGGCTCCTTTCGTCGGTTGCCGCCTGCACCCCGACAAAGGTCCTTAGATAACATTTTAAAATGATTTCATTCAAATTAGCCATTAGAACTGATCAGAGATTGAAACACTTATTCCAGCTAACATGAAGTACAATTGTACTCGTCTATTCTTCTTCTTGTCCTCTTTTACTTTTCGTTATTGTTTATTATTATTCTCGTATTTAGAAATGAAACAAGTTCTTCAACTTTAACAGCCTTATTTTGTTACCTTTTTGTTAGTAGCAGTAGTTTGTAGTTTTTATTCACCTGGAAATTGGTAGTAGTTTGGACGGTCAATCCAATCCAAACTCTGATTTTTTTTTTTTCGAAAAGATGTACTTATATTATAGATAATTAAACAGGTACATGAAAACAGTTTAGAAGATGCATAAGAGGCATCATAGTTACTAAGCTAGAGTTTACTATAAAGGCCCCCGTATGGGAAGCATTTCTAGAAAGAGAGTTAGTACTAGATAACACACTACTATTAATACTAGATAGAACACTACTATTACACAAAGTAGTTGTAGCAGAGAGAGGTTGTGTTGAAGTACTGGAGTTAGTTGTAACAAGCCTCCTTTGTAATGTGCCGTTAAGATCTTGTTGATAAGAAGGCTCTGCAAAAGGTGGTGGTCTCCCAAAAAGTATGTAGCTCTCCTGTGCATGCATGGTTCCATGTTTAGCTAAACTATATG
>NW_017689700.1:0-3306 GCF_001879085.1 Nicotiana attenuata
CAACTGTTGGATGTTCATGTCAATGGCTATCTTGATCCTTAAGATGCACGCTTCGTACTCGGCCATGTAGTTGGTACATTAGAATTTGAGTTTGGCAGAGACCGGATAATGCTGACCAGTTTCCGATACTAGGATTGCTCCTATGCCGACTCCTTTGAAATTTGCTGCTCCATCGGAAAAAAATCTCCAACCGTCATAGGATTCTACAATATCTTCTCCTATAAATGATACCTCTTCGTCAGGAAAATACGTTTTTAGGGATTGGTATTCTCCGTCCACGGGGTTTTCAGTAAGGTGATCTGCTAGTTAATGCTGCAAAAGGGCTAAGGCAAGGTGATCTCATGTCACCTTTTCTGTTTGCTATTGCTATGGAATATCTAAGCAGGAACCTAGCTAGTTTGAAAGAGGAGAAATAATTCAGATTTCACCCTAGGTGTGCAAAGCTTGGGATTACTCACTTAAGTTTTGCAGATGATCCTTTACTTTTTGCTAGAGGTTGATTTGAAATCTGTACAAGCAATGCAACAGAAGTTCAAACAACTCACTAAAGCATCTGGATTGCAAGCTAATCTAAGCAAGAGTGAAGCATATTTTGGAGGTGTACAAGAGACAAACTAGGCACCAAATATTAGCAGTGCTTAGGCCTTACAACGTGGAGAACGTCCCATTCAAATATCTAGGAGTTCCTTTATCTACAAAGAAGCTGAGTTTAATGCAATGGCAACCACTGATTGAAAAAATGACTAAAAGAATTACTTCTTGGACAGCTAAAACTCTTTCTTATGCAGGCAGAGTGCAGCTAGTTCAGAGTGTTCTATTTGGGGTACAAGCATTCTGGGCACACTATTTATCCTACCAGCTAAGGTGATTAAAGTGGTAGAGGGGATATGCAGATCATATGTGTGGGGGACAAATGAGATTACAAAAAGGGCTTTGATAGCATGGGATAAAGTATGTTTACCAAGGGCAGGAGGTGGACTCAACATAATCAATTTGAAGTTGTGGAACAAGGCAGCTATTGCGAAAACATGCTGGGATTTAGCTCACAAGCAGGACAAGCTATGGATCAGATGGATACATGCTTATTATGTCAAGAATCAGCAAGTGAAGACAATGAAAATTCCTCAACAAGCATGCTGGATGGTAAGGAAAGTGATTGAGTCATATAGTATACTTGAAGAGGTGCAGTTCTCACAGAGTCGGAAGAAGAGCATGATCAGACAAATATACCTGCACCTACTGGAGACTACAGAAGAATAGAATGGAAGTCATTGGTGTTTCAAAATGCAGCAAGGCCAAAAGCAAAATTCATTATGTGGTTGATGATCCAGGAAAGGCTAATGACCTGTGACAGGTTAGTTAGCTGGAAGATTAATGTAGAACCAGATTGTGTGATGTGCAAAAAAGAAAAAGAAACAAGAGGTCACCTATTCTGGCATTGTGAATATGCAAGCCAAGTGTGGAACAGAATGTGCAGATAGATTGGAAGACAGAAGTTGGGAAATGGCAACTGGCAGCAGTTCCTTCAATGGTCCATAAATGAAGCAAAAGGGAAGTCTGCAAATGCGATGATATTCAGAATAATGTATGCAGAAGTTGTATACCATATATGGCTTGAAAGAAACACAAGAGTATTCGAGAAGAGGAGCAGAAATGTGGAGCAAATTTCAAAAGATATAGCATATATAGTTAGTGCTAGAGTCACACCTAGGAATAAACATTATGTGTATAGTTTATGTTTCTAGGAAAATTAGTATAAGAAGTAAACAAAAGATAGCAAGCTGTGTTAGCTTTGCTTTGTTATGTAATTACTATTTGGTGATTAATAAAAAGAAGTTAGTTACCAAAAAAAATTGTGAAAAAGAACTAGTTATACACAGCTGAAACTTCTGGACAAAAATACCCCTACGGAGGTTCCGTTGTCAGCAAAATAATAAGCGCCTCAGTGTAAGAACTTCCGCGGCCGCGCAAAGCAGGCGCGGACCGCGTTTCTTCACTTTTTTGTTTGGTTTTGAACTTGATTTTGTGGACAGCGTAAATTATATGGCCTCAGCGTTGGCCTCAACCACGGCCGCGCAATTTGTACGCGGACAGTTCTCCTCAGTTAGGCTCACTTTTCAGGGTCTCTAAACCTTGATCGCCGCTCTCAGTGGAATTACCACCGTGGCGGCGTCAGGTATTCTGCGGCCGCACTTTTTTATCGCGCCTAGCGGTCTCTGTTGCACCCAAAACACCTTCTCTGAACCTCAATTATGCGGACTGCGTTATTGTGGCCGCTTCAGCGGTGGATCCTCCGCGGCCGCTCTTTTCCTTCGCGGTCAGCGCTTTTATCTCAGCTTTGAACTTGTGCATTTTTAACTCCTTCATGAGTTGATTTTGGCTTTCTTGCCTCAATTTGACCTAAACCTGCAGACAAGCACATTAAGTCAGTTTTCGAGAATACTTTTACACATTTTTATCCAAAACCTAAGCAAAAGAGAGCATAATATAGGCTAAAATCCATAGTTATCAACCACCAGCTCCTATTAGTGCACCTCCACTCCAGAGTTTTCAGGGTGGTTACTCAGGTGGACAAGATTAGTTTCAGGGTCAACAGTCACAGCGTTGAGCTCCTGTTATACTTGTGGTGATCCAAGGCACATTGCTAAATTTTGCCCTCGGGCATCTAGCAGCACACAACATCAAGGTTCTCGTGCCATGGTCCCGACACTAGGTTTTTCACCGCCTGCTCGGCCAGCTAGAAGTCAGGGTCAGGCAGCTAGAGGTGGAGGTCAGGCCATTAGAGGTAGAGGTCAGGCTGCTAGAGGTAGAGGCCAGCCAGCTAGGGCCCATCCTAGAGATGTAGTTCAGAGTGGTGGGGCCTAGCCCCGAACTTATGCTTTCCCAACCAGGCCTGAGGCTGAGTCATCTGACGCTATTATCATAGGTACTGTTTCAGTTTTCCATAGAGATGCTTCAGTTCTATTTGATCCGGCCAAACGCACACGCAAGTATACGCGGTCGTCAAGTAATAAAGTGACTAAAAGTCGAATGTCGAACCCACGCGGACTTGTGATTAACTATTAACTAAATTAGACTATCCTAATTATCTAGACAAGAATTAAACCTAGAAGTATTTGATTCTAAACTAATTAAAATAAATAAAAACAAATAATGAACTTTGAACAGAGAAAGAGCAGATTTTTATGATATCAATGTAATGAAAACGATCTAGGGTTGTGGGCTATCTAACATTCCTATTGTATTCTTCAATTGAATTGACTAACTAATTTATCTAGTTTATTGGTTGACAGGGTTAATATTGCT
>NW_017689700.1:5058-5810 GCF_001879085.1 Nicotiana attenuata
TACACCAGCCTCGCTAAGTCCCACGTACAGGTAGGCTCTGGCTAGGTGTCAGCCCTCACTTTCCTTCAGCATTTTTACAGTCCTCGATCCTTTTGAGAAATTTTCTTTCCAGGTCCACTAAACCCCGCTCCATGTATCCGAGTCGTTTGTTGGCACTGACAGCCATGTCTTTCCATTCTTCGATCAGTTTTTGTTGGCTTCTTGTATTTCCCGGTGCTCGCTTTCACATTCCCGAATCCTCTTGCGCGGTTGGTTGTATTTGACTTATGCTTCAGCCTTTTCATCTATGATCTTGTGACCTGGAACAAATCCGGGTTGACCCAAACCATTATGATTGTCCTCCAACTAGCTTGAATAGTATGGAGTACAACCAGCATGATATCTGTTTCGCTCGATGGTATCCCTTCTCATGACGATTTTGGAGTGACACATATGCTGAGCTTGGCACTTGTAAGGGCTATTATCATCCTGAAATTCAGCCCGGAAGTGACTCATCTTGTCGACCCTTGGTATAACCTACTTGTTACCACCCTGTCTCATGACTCGCAGAGGGACGTAAGGGTAGGTTCCTCTCAAACCGATCAGTATCAGAAATAGCGCATCCTTGGATCGAGCGATGAACTCCTCAGTGCGGAACCACTCGAACATCCATTGTACTTGGTCTTCTATCAGATTTTCAAACAGCACTAACCACCCTTTGGCGTCTTCCGGCTGGGCAAACATGTTGGGCATGTAGTTCATTCGTCTTAGGT
>NW_017689701.1:0-5810 GCF_001879085.1 Nicotiana attenuata
TCCACATCATAAGTCAAATCACCATCCAACTGAACCGTACTGAAATCCAAAACATGAGACGGATCTACGACATACTTCCGGAGCATGGATACATGAAACACTAGATGAACACCCGATAGACTAGGCGGCAATGCAAGTTCATAGGCCACCTCTCCAATCCTCTTAAGTACTTCAAAAGGCCCAATATACCGAGGACTCAACTTGCCCTTCTTCCCAAATCTCATGACACCTTTCATAGGCGAAACTCGGAGTAGTACCTTCTCTCCTAGCATGGAAGCAACATCGTGAACCTTCCGGTCGGCATAGCTCTTCTGCCTAGACTGCACCATGAAAAGTCGATCCTGAATCAATTTAACCTTTTCCAAAGCATCCTAAACTAAATCAGCACCCAATAGCCTAGCCTCACCCGGCTCAAACCAACCCACCAGAGACTGACACCGTCTACCATATAAAGCCTCATATGGAGCCATCTAAATGCTTGATTGGTAACTATTATTGTAGGCAAACTCTACAAGCGGCAGAAACTGATCCCAAGAACCCCCAAAATCTATAACACAAGCGCGTAACATATCTTCCAATATCTGAATAGTGCGCTTGGATTGACCGTCCGTCTGAGGGTGAAATGTTGTACTTAACTGAACTTGTGTGCCTAACTCTCACTACACTGCTCTCCAAAGCTATGATGTAAACTCGTGCCCCGATCTGAAATGACGGACACTGGCACACCGTGAAGTTGAATAATCTCGCGGATATAAATATCAGCTAACCGCTCTGAAGAATACGTAGTCCCAACTGGAAAAAAATGCGCGAACTTTGTCAACCGATCCACAATTACCCAAATAGTATCAAACTTCCTCGAAGTCCATGGTAGTCTAACTACAAAGTCCATGGTAATATGCTCCCACTTCCACTCTAGAATTTCAAGTCTCTAAAGCAATCCGCCCGATCTCTGATGCTCGTACTTCATCTGCTGACAATTTAAACACCGAGCTACAAACCCCACTGTATCTTTCTTCATCCTCCTCCACCAATAGTGCTATCTCAAGTCCCGGTACATCTTTGCGGCTCCTAGATGAATGGAATACCGTGAACTGTGGGCCTCTTTAAGAATCAAATCACGTAGCCCATCTACATTTGGTACACATATTCGACCCTGCATCCCTAGCATCCCATCATCTCCAATAGTAACATCTTTGGCATCGTTGTGCTGAACTGTGTCCTTTAGGACAAGCAAATAGGGATTATCATACTGGCGCTCTCTGATGCAGTCATACAGGGAAGACCGAGAAACCACACAAGTTAGAACCCGACTAGGCTCCGAATTATCTAATCTCACAAACTGATTGGGTAAGGCCTGAACATCTAATGCAAGTGACGTCTCACCAACATAAATAAAGGCAAGGCTACTCATACTCACCGCCTTTCTACTCGAGGCATCGGCCACCATATTGGCCTTCCCGGGATGATACAAAATAGTAATATCATAATCTTTTAGCAACTTCAACTATCTGCGCGATCTCAAATTTAGATCCTTTTGTTTGAATAAGTGTTGTAGACTCCGGTGATTTGTAAATACCTCACAAGACACACCGTAGAGATAGTGTCTCCAAATCTTCAATGCATGAACAATAGCTGCCAACTCTAAATCATGAATAGGGTAGTTCATTTCATGTAGCTTCAACTGGCGCGAAGCATAAGCAATCACTCTACCCTCCTGCATTAAGACACACCCAATACCAATCTAAGAAGAATCACAATACACTGTATAAGAACCTGGCGATGAAAGCAAAACTAGAACTGGAGTTGTGGTCAAGGTAGTCTTGAGCTTCTGAAAGCTCTCTTCACACTCATCCGACCACCTGAATGGAGCACCTTTCTGGGTCAATTTGGTCATAGGCACTGCAATGGAAGAGAAACCCTCCATAAAGCGACAATAATACCCGGCCAAGCCGAGAAACTTCCGAATCTCACTAGCTGAATATGGCCTGGGCCAACTCTGAACCGTCTCTATCTTCTTCTGATCCACCTTAATTCCTACACTGGACACCACATGTCCCAAAAATGCCGCCGAACTAAGCCAGAACTCACACTTGGAGAATTTGGCATACAATTCCTTCTCCTTCAGTCTCTGTAGTACATTCCTCAAATGTTGTGCATGCTCCGCCTCGCAACGTAAGTACACCAGGATATCATCAATAAATACTACGACAAACGAATCAAGATATGGTTGGAATAAACTGTTCATCAAGTGCATGAATGCTATTGGGGAGTTGGTCAGCCCAAAAGACATCACGAGAATTTCATAGTGACCATCCGAATGTCGTCTTTAGAATATCCGAATCCCGAATTTTCAACTGGTGATACCCAGACCTGAAATCAATTTTGGAGACCACCCTCGCTCCCTGAAGCTGGTCAAATAAATCATCAATACGTGGCAAAGGATACTTGTTCTTGATTGTAACTTTGTTCAACTGCCTGTAGTCGATGCACATCCGCATAGTACCATCTTTCTTTTTCACAACCAGAACCGGTACACCCTAAAGTGACACACTAGGCCTAATAAACCCCTTATCAAGAAGTTCCTGAATTTGCTCTTTCAATTCTTTCAATTCATTTGGTGTTATCCGATATGGAGGAATAGAAATGGGTTGAGTGCCCGGTACCAAGTCAATATCCATGTCGGGTGGCGTACCCGACAGGTTTGTGGGAAATATATCTAGAAAGTCTCGCACCACCGGAACAAAATCAATAGTAGGGGTATCTGCATCGACATCCCTCACAATGATTAGATATGAAAAACACCCCTTACCAACCATCCGTTGGGCCTTCAAATAAAAAAATCACCCTGCTAGGACATTAATCTAGATAACCTCTCTACTCGATCCTCGGTAACCCCGGCATCGCCAATGTCACCATTTTAGCGTGAGAATCTAGAATAGCATGACATGGAGACAACCAATCTATACCCAAGATTACATCGAATTTGACCATACTAAGCAATATTAGATCAACTCCAGTCGTCGATCCCCCAATAGTCACCACACACGACCGATACAGGCGGTCTACAACATTAGTATCGCCCACAGGCATAGATACATGAACAGGTGAAACTAAGGACTCACTAGGAATATCTAGATAACGAGCAAAATATGATGAGACATACGAATATATGGAACCGGGATCAAATAATATAGAAGCATCCCAGTGCATACTGAGACAATACCTGTGATCACTGTGTCTCAAGCAACGGCATTCGGCCTGGCAGGAATAGCATAGAATCGAGCCTGACCGCCACCTGATCGACCTCCCTCTTTAGGGTGACCTCTGGCTGCCTGAGCCCTACCCCGAGCTGGCTAGGCGGGTGGTGAAATAACTGGTGCAGGTGTAATAGTATGACTCATCTGCTGAACTGGACCTCCCAAAAGGCAGGGACAATCTCTTTATATGACCCAATTCTCCACACTCAAAACAACCCTTTTCTGAAAATGTCAGCAAGTATTGAGGCGGACCAGAAGAACCAGAATAACTACCAGAAGAACCTGGTAGAGACGAACCCTGAACTGATGGTGCACGAGATGAACTTTGAGCTGGAAGTGCACTGAGAGAAGACAGACTTGGTCGAGCACTGTATGTACCATGGCTAGCTGATATGCCTCGATGAACTGGACGAGCCATCTGAGCGGGCCTATAAGGAGGAACCTTGTTGTAGTAGGGCTGCCCCCTGAAGAAACACTGCTAGAATTACCAGGACCACGAGGCCTCTTGGCCTCCCTCTCCTCACGCTCCTGGATACGGACCATCTTTTGCCGTCGAGCACCATCAACCACCTCGTCGAACTTAGCACCTGCTACATTCCCCAGAGTCACAACAAAACAAAACTGTTGGTTGAGGACATTAATGAACATCTTAATCCTCTTCCTCTCAGTGGGAACCAACCAAACTGCATGACGAGCCAATTCTGAAAACCTCATCTCATACTGGGTCACAGACAGATCCTCCTGACGTAGCTGCTCGAACTTCTACGCAACTCCTCCCTGCGGGTCTGTGGCACAAATTTCTCCAAGAAGAGAACACGGAACCCATTCCATGAAAGTGGTGCAGCACTAACTTGCCTTCTGCTCTCATAAGTCTCCCACCATCTGAAGGCTATCCCGGTTAGCTGGAAAGTAGTAAATGAGACTCCACTAGTCTCCAGAATGCCCGTTGGCATTTGTCTAAGAAATCTTGAGCATCCTCTGACTCAGCTCCACTAAATGATGGAGGATAGACTCTCCCAAATCTCTCTAGTCTCTTCTGCTCCTCGTCATTCATAAGAGGACCCACATGCACCTGAGCAGCTGCAACCGGATGGACTGGTAGTACCCCCGGTATCTGAAGTTCATGCACTACCTGCTCTAGAGTATGGGCGATGGGAGTATGAGTACCTCCCCCGGCCTGAGAAGTGGCTGGTGTGGCCTGAGCACAAACCACCTGAGCAAGGCCAGTACAAACAGTCAGTATCTGGGACAAATCCTACTGAAGGCCTGGAATCATAATAGGCACAGCTGGTGCCTGAGCTGGTCCCACTGGCTCAACTATATCTGGAACTTGCTCCTGAGCTGGAGCAACTGGTGGGTCTACAGGTCCTGCTCTAGCAGTTGTACTAGCTGCACCTCAGCCTCTACCGTGGCCCCGACCTCTCCCACGGACCCAACCTCTTGTGGCCCTAAGTGGTGGTACTGATAGCTGATTGTCAGATCTAGTAGTACGTGTCCTCACCATCTGTGAGAGAATAGAATAATAGAATTTTAGTTTCCGAAATCAACAAATTCGCAAGACAAGAATACAAGAAAGTGAAACTTTTCTAAGGGTTTAGTAGCCTCTCGAGGATAAGTACAAACGTCTCCGTATCGATCCACAAGACTCTACTAAACCTGCTTATGACTCGTGAGACCTATGCAACCTAGGCTTTGATACCAACTTTTCACGACCCAAAATCTCACATGTCCTGATGGCGCCTATCTCAATACTAGGCAAGTCGACAACCATCAATAAATCAAAAATTCTTTAAGTTTGAAAACGTAATAAGTAAATATAAGAGTAAATCCCACAATTTTTAATATAAAATACGGGGTATTTATACAATACACTCCCAAAACCCGTGTCACTAAGTACATGAGCATCTAAATGACAATATAGTCTAACTGATAAAAACACTGTCTGGAAATATAGAACAGTACAAATAACTAGAAAGAAAGAGAGTCAAGGTCTGCGGATGCCAAGGCAGCTACCTCGATAGTCTTCAATAAATAAGTCCCTAAAGTCTAGCAACCACTGTATCCGGAGGTACCTGGATCTGCACACGAAGTGCAGAGTGTAGTATGAGTACAACCAACCCAATGTACTCAATAAGTAACAAGACTAACCTTTGAGCTGAAAGTAGTGACTAGCTCAACAGGTACAGTCCAATTACAGAAATAATAGCACAGGATTGTAGGCATACTTTCAAGTTCAACAATTAAACTCAATACAAGTAAAATAGATCAAATTTGAATGATATGAGGGATATGACATCTTTATATCTACATGCTAATGTACATGCTGTATGTGATATACCATAATACAAGTACTCACACTCTTAGGATACTCAACACTCAGTCAATCTAACCCAGGGAAGATCCATCCCAAATATGATATCAACTGACAGTCAGTCGCTCAGTATTGTATAGGGCCAATACAGCCCAAGGAAGATCCATCCCTCAATACTAAATAATTAGGCAGGATCCATGCCCAGGGAAGATCCATCCCTCAAATACTAAAATGGTTAGGAA
>NW_017689702.1:0-764 GCF_001879085.1 Nicotiana attenuata
TACCAGACCATTCCCGAACTACACTGACCTGATTCCTGTTTAGCCCAGGATATGTAGGCAACCTTTGAAGCAGGGTGCGGTCTAACACGTTTTTTTAAAAAATGCTTACACACGGAATATGAAAACGGGCAAAAATCGCTCGTTTCCGCTCACTTATCTTTGCACGAAAACTCTTTGTGTTTCGGGGCAAAGAGGGGCAGCTGTGAGTACGTGATTTTTGCCCTAAGCAATAATTCCCAAAATTTCAAACAAAAACAATTTCTTTAGTATTTTATAATGTTTTGTGAATTTTGTGGCACTTTTGGTAATTGTTGCATTTTTATTTGTGCACTTTAATTCATATGAAAATACAAAAAAATATGCATTTTTGCATTTAGGATTTAATTTCATATTTTAGTATTAATTTGTTTTAGAACAAAATGTTAAGAAAATAATAAAAAGGGTCCATTTTGCATTTTTTTTGTATTAGTTTGCATTTCTCTTTAGGAATTAATTAGGAAATATAATTGCTAGAGTCAATTTGTTTTTAGTTTTATTGTAGCATTTTATAAAATAGATAAATAAATATAAAAAAACATAAAAAAAATAATAATAATACAAAAGCAAGAAAATACAAAGAAAACAAATTGGCCTCAATAAAATGCCCAAATTGGGCCAAAAATGGTTTAGCCCACCCCAAAAAACCCCTCAAAACCGGACCAAACCACTGGCCCAAACGCCCTGCCCGGTCCAATTGCCCCATATTCAAAACGACGTCGTTTTGA
>NW_017689702.1:4782-5810 GCF_001879085.1 Nicotiana attenuata
CACAAGATTAAGACAATCAAGGAAGAATATGCTTCTGCACTTCAGTATATAAACAGAGTGAACAGAAATATCAGACATGCGAGGCCAAGCATATTGACAAAAGAAACAGCATACAATAGTAGCAGAAATAAGCATAGGATTCAGTAGTGAACAAGGTTAGATAGTCAGGGCTCACACGTATAGCCAAAGTGAAGAAGAGAGTCAAAACAAGTAAAGGTCTTGCAGTAACAAGTGAGAAAACCTTTCGAGAAGTCAGGGTTTCAACCATAGTCGAGTAAAAATTAGATGTCAAATAAAAAAAAGAGAGTCTGAAACAAGAACTTTCAATCGAGTCAAGTATACATTCAAACAAACAGTTTCAGACCCAAAGACCTAGGGTTTTCAACAATAATCGAGTTTAAAAGATGGTAAAACAAATAAGTCAAACAAAGCACTTAATTAAACAAGTACACAATCTAACGAACAGCTTCAGAACTCGAAGGAAACCCAAAAGGAATTAGAGTTTTCAACACGCTGACTCAGATAGAAGAACAACATGAGCAAAACATAGCAGAATCACAAACAACATTAAAAATCGAAGAAGAGATCTTCTGAAAAACTTAAAGGAAAACCTTAACGAAAAGTTGTTTTAGAAGGTAAAGTTGAAGATTTTTCGAGAAAAACACTTGACATTCACAGCAAGTAGAGATCTAAAGTAGATCTGAAAGAAAATCAAAGGATCTTAAAGATTAGGGTTTCGAAAAACCCAGAAAAGGTGAGAAAGGCCTTGAAAGTTACTGATCTAACCAGGAGAGTCAAGGATCTGACTCGAACGACCATGGCTGGCCGGAGAAGGTCAGGGATGACCGGAGAAAAGCCATGAACAGCAGTCGAGCAAGGACTGGACCATATCCTTCGAGGACTGAACATTGTGAGCACGTGATTTTTGCCCTAAGCAATAATTCCCAAAATTTCAAACAAAACAATTTCTTTAGTATTTTATAATGTTTTGTGAATTTTGTGGTCACTTTTTGGAATTTGTTGTCATT
>NW_017689703.1:0-685 GCF_001879085.1 Nicotiana attenuata
TTACAGGGAAGATATCCTAATCGAAGCTAATTACAAAAAAAAAAAACACAGCTTAAACAAAGAAAATCAAACAAACAAAAGAAATGGGCTTACTGATTTTGGCTTCAACTACATGAGCTCAAATCTGTCCTTCAACTGACGCTACTCGTTAGAAGAAAAATCCACAGGCGACTGAGACTTGAAGGACTCTAATTTCAGAAACCCTAGGTCTATGGTTCGAGCAATTAAGGTCGGAATTGGACGAAACCAGCCTAGGTTTTGGGAAGAAGAGGGTAAAGAGACCCTAGGATGGGGTTTTGGGGAGGATTGACGGTGGCGCCGCCACTGGAATACAAAGGCGGCGGTTAGGGTTAGGGAATTTGGGGAGTTTCAGTGGGGTTTTGAGAGGAAATAATAGTGGGTCGACGATGAGGAGATGAAGACGAAGCCCTGGTGTGACTTTGGATGCCATCTGACGAGTTAGGGTTTTGGGGTCGAGGTTTCGATTTAAGATTCGAAATGACTGGTGATGATTTGAAGGAAACTAAAGGTATATTTGGAAAGAGAAGAACGAGGGGAGGCTGTGGTGTTATTTTGGAGTCGTTTGGGTGATCGCCGCCGGCGGAGACGATTTCCGGCGGCGGTTTGCGGCGGAGGGCGGTGAGGATTCTCTGGTTTGAGTGAGAATGAGAGAGAAGGCTTGGGG
>NW_017689703.1:4867-5810 GCF_001879085.1 Nicotiana attenuata
AGTCTGTTGCTTCTGCCTCTCTGACCCCTTTTATCTGAGACTTTGCCTCTCCCCACAAAACTATCTGGCCAATCCACCGACGAAACTTCCGATGATCCTTTGTGTCTTACTTTGCATTTTGACATCTTTGGTATGTTCCGGCCCTGTTGTGCTTTGCAACTGGGAAACTGGTAGTTAGCCTTGACATCCTTTCCTCTTTGTTTCGGACAAGACCGACATTGAAACATCTTAAAGAACAGACCTCAAAAAGAGAATGAAATGCAATGACCTTGAGAGTTAAGGATAAAGTGAATCCAAAACCGGACGATTTATAAAAAGGAATGAAAAGAAAAGAAACTTATCTGAGAGGAACATCTGGTACCATTGAACATTCCATGCATTTCGGACTAACCGGCCCAATCTGTCCAACCAATCAACTTTCAATTGCCACGTTTTGTTGCCCCAGAATTCCATAACCTAATTTCTTCAACCCAAACCTTTACCTTATTCATCTTGCAGTGTCTTACAGATTTCAACCATAGACTCATCTCATTTGTCCATTTGAAAACTCACTTTCGCCTTAAGGTGCCCGTGAGGGTTTTCACCAATAAGACTCTCTCATTTCTAATTTCCCTCCACTCACTTCACCTTACGGTGCCCGTGAGGGTTTTCACCAATAAGACTCTCTCATTTTTTTATTTCTCTCAACTCACTTCGCCTTACGGTGCCCGTGAGGGTTTTCACCAATTAGACTCTCTCATTTTCATCATTTTTCAGCTTGGACCAGAATGTTGTCCCTAACATAAATCACCTCTTCTTGCTCGACTTGGCATTCCTTGAAGACTGATCAGAAGGTCTTTCTTTGGACCGTAATGCAGGCTTTTGGACAGGGTTAGAAAGAAAGGGTATCAAAGGCTCAAAAACAATTCGACGTGGGTTCAAAACTACAACTGTCGGAATCAAA
>NW_017689704.1:0-2042 GCF_001879085.1 Nicotiana attenuata
GACTGACTATTAGATTGACATTTAGGAAAAGATATCTGCTTGCTTGGCAAGAGGACAGATAGAACAATCACTATTTACATTGACATAAGATGTTATCTTCCTATACTAGTGACACAACTACATTCATCACTGACAGTTACAACTTCTTATTTGAATCTTTCTTGACTATATACAGTCCACCTTTTTCTCTACCAATCTTCCTCACCCTGTCACTGTAAAGGTCCTTAAATACACAGAAATCAGGAAAGAAAGTGACAGAGCAAGAGAGTTCCTTCGTCAGTTTTGAAACTGATAATAGGTTGAACTTGGAGTCTAGAACATAAAGTACATTGTGTACTCTCATATTTTCTAGGAATTCTGTTATTCCTTTATGTGTTATAGTGGACTTTCCTCTATTAGGTTAACCTGACAGTTACAACTTCTTATTTGAATCTTTCTTGACTATATACAGTCCACCTTTTTCTCTACCAATCTTCCTCACCCTGTCACTGTAAAGGTATCTCAATAACTCATGGTTGTTGATGATTTGAGCGATGTGGCTAGCACATATGCGCATATTGGAGTTCCAGGTGATCCCTTGTATCTGCACATGTCGGATAATCTCGGTGCTATGCTTGTTTCCGTTCCTTATAGTGGTGTTGGTTATCTTTCATGGAGGCGTAGCGTGTTGCGAGGCTTGTCAGTGAAAAACAAGCTAGGGTCTATAAATGGTGAATGCAAACGTCCGGACCCTCACTCACCCATATTTCGTCAATGGGAGCGATGTGATGACATGGTGACTTCACGGATTCTTAATTCCGTGTCAAAGGAAATCGCAGATAGTGTTGAATATGCAAATGATGCTATGGAGCTGTGGATTGAGCTAGAAGATCGGTATGAGCAGACAAATGGAGCTCGACTGTACCAAATCCAAGAGAAAATAAACGACTCAGGGAACTCTTGATGTTACCAATTACTACCCCAAATTGAAGAAGCTCTGGGAAGAATTGAGCACCTTGAGTAAAAAGTCTCAATGCAGTTGCAACTGTACTTGTGGCACGACGGAAAATTTCTACAAAGTTGAGTGGGACAGGCGGCTAATACAATTCCTCATGGGATTGAATAAAACCTACACTGTGATTCGAGGAAGCATCCTCATGATAAACCCATTATCAAACTTAGCTCAAGCTTTTTCTCTCCTAATACAAGATGAAAAGCAGAGGGAAATCAAGCCACATACTCAGCTGTTTATCGAATCAACTTCTATGAATACTGCTAGTTCTAGGTCCAATTCTTATAGGACCAACTATTCGCCCAACAACAGCAACTATGGTGGACAAGGAAGGGGAAGACCTATATGTGATTACTGCAGATAGCCAGGGCATTCTAAGGATATATGTTTCAAATTACATGGCTACCCTGAGAGTTCTGGATATCCTCGCAATCAAAATCAAAATCCAAACAAAAAACTTCAACCAGAATCAGTGATTCAATCGGAACCAGAATTATAACAAGGGAAAGAGAATAGTGGCAAATGTACATAGAAATCAGTCCTCTGATATGTTATCCAACAAGGGAGAAGAACAAAATGATTTAAATGAAGACCAGAACATTAGCCTGTCAAAGGAGCAATATGGACAAATCATGAATCTGCTCCAACACTTTCAAGCTGGGAATGGAGGAGAGAATGCAGGTGCCACCAATCCTATCAATCGGGCTGTGAACTTTGCAGGTATAATAGTCTGTACTTCCTATATTTTGATAAATTTTCATGTCAATGTCTCCAAAGCAAGACCGATTCCTGGATATTAGACTCAGGGGCCTCAAATCACATGACCTTCAATAAGTCCCTATTAACCAATATTATAACTGTCACGACCCAAAATCCACTAAGGGTCGTGATGGCGCCGGACACCGCTGTCAGGCAAGCCAACCAAAATACTTAATTAAATTCTCGTTTTAAATATTTTCGTAACCATTTCTTTTATTCGTTTAAACAATACATAATAAATTCCACTGAATAAATAGTGAAACATTTAACAATTTTTTAAAGTTTCTGAATA
>NW_017689704.1:5008-5810 GCF_001879085.1 Nicotiana attenuata
ACCATGCCTATGCACCGTACTCCACATTTAGCAAGTAGCAAATAACATCCTAATCCTATTCCCTCAAGCCAAAGTTAGAACAAACACTTACCTCGGTCCAAGAATAGCAATCAACTCTCTAATACCGCCTTTCCTCTACAATCCAACTCCGAAACAATGATATCTAGGCATAATTAGTTCAATAATATCAATAAGGGCTCAAAAACATAATCCCATAGCCTAGAAATGAAATTCCTATCATTCTTCCAAAAACACCAAAATTCGACACCGGTCCCACATGGTCCAAACACGAGGCTCGGACCAAAACCCAATCACCCATAACCCCACGAGTTCAAATATATAATTTATTTCAAGATTTGACCCCAAATTGAGGTTGAATCACCCAAAATTCCCAAAAACCTAACTCTACCCAAAACCCTTAATTTCTACTTTGATTTCATGATTTAGGGCTAGGAAATTAGTAATTAGATGAAGAAATAATGAGGGAATGATGTTAAGATTACTTACCCAAAGAGTTATGGAGGAAGGAGAGCTTGAATTTCGTCTATGGAGGGTTTAAGAGAAGAGCTCGTGTGAAAAAAAATGAGAAATCCCGTGCTGCTACTGTTCTGGACATAAAAATATAACTGGGCGTATTTACTCTATGCGATCGCAGAAGGAGGCTTGCGATCGCATAGGGGAAGGGAAAATTGACCACTGCGATCGCAGAATGGGTCATGCGAACGCATAGAAGAAAAGGGGCTATGCATACCGGGGTTGGTTTAATGAAACGCGATCGCGGAAGCTTAATGCGATCGCAAAG
>NW_017689705.1:0-755 GCF_001879085.1 Nicotiana attenuata
TTTGTCTTCTCCATATTACTATATCTCTAGAGTCAATAATTTTATATGAGGAACTACTGAACTCAATCACTTGCTGCCGTTACTCTTCAGTTTTCTGTTGAGGTCTATCCTGCAGAGGTACTCAAATTGGATCAGTGATCGATTTCTAGGTTTCGTCGTAAACCTAATTGGTTATTTCCAATTACGTAAATCAATAGTTCAAACCGCACTCAAAGGTAGGGCATTTCCCATTTTTATAGGAACTTCTGTACCAGAAACAATGGTATCTCCAATTATAGCCCCTCTTGCTACCATTCTGCCTTCCGAGGTTAAGCTCTACCTCCATCTGCATTCGCATCTTTGCATAAGGCTGCTCTCCTGCCTTTCGAGGCTAAGCTCTGCCTCCAATTTTTCTTCGAAAATAAGCGCTATCTCAAACACTATTTATCTCGCTTTTCTTACGGGCTAAGTTCTGCCCTTCACTTCGCAAGACTAAGCTTTGTCTTGTCCACATCATACTACTGCATCCTTCATGGGCTGAAATATCGCCAACTCATCCAAAAGCGTCATCGTTCGGAGGCACCATCTTCATGGACCGAGAACACCATGTCATGGCCCGAGGATCTCTTTCAATCTTTTGCGTATCATTATTCAAAGGCGTCATGGTTCGGAGGCACCATCCTCATAGCCCCGAGAACATCATTTCATGGCCTGCGAATCCTACACCCAAACAACCCATGGCCCCAGGACATCATGGTCTGAGGACGCCATTCCTA
>NW_017689705.1:5054-5810 GCF_001879085.1 Nicotiana attenuata
TGCCTTCCGAGACTAAACGCTATCTCCATCTGCATCTGCATTGCATAAGGCTACCATTCTGCCTTCCGAGACTAAACATTGTCTCCGTCTACATCCGCATTGCATGAGGCTACTATTTTGCCTTCCAATTTGCATAAGGCTACCATTCTGCCTTCCAATTTGCATAAGGCTACTATTCTGCCTTCCGAGAATAAATGTTGTCTCCATCTGCATCTGCATTGCATAAGGCTACCATTCTTCCCTCCGAGACTAAACGTTGTCTCCATCTGCATCTGCATTACATAAGGCTACCATTCTGCCTTCCAAATTGCATAAGGCTACTATTCTGCCTTCCGAGACTAAACGCTGTCTCCATCTGCATCTGCATTGCATAAGGCTACCATTCAGCCTTCCGAGACTAAACATTGTCTCCATCTGCATCCGCATTGCATGAGGCTACTATTCTGCCTTCCAATATGCATAAGGCTACCATTCTGCCTTCCAATTTGCATAAGGCTACTATTCTGCCTTCCGAGAATAAACGTTGTCCCCATCTGCATCTGCATTGCATAAGGCTACCATTCTGTCTTCCATGACTAAACGTTGTCTCCATCTGCATCTGCATTTCATAAGGCTACCATTCTGCCTTCAAATTTGCATAAGGCTACTATTCTGCCTTCTGAGACTAAACGTTGTCTCCATCTACATCTGCATTGCATAAGGCTACCATTCTGCCTTCCGAGACTAAACACTGTCTCCATCTGCATCCGCATTGCA
>NW_017689706.1:0-759 GCF_001879085.1 Nicotiana attenuata
GTAGATTGGAAGATTGTAACCGATCAAGAACGGGTACTCATAGAATGTGCAATATCCAGGCCGATGCACATTGACATAGTCCGTCCCGGCCGGAACCATTTCCACGTGGTCCGGAATATGGTGCGTCTCTCGCAGATCATCTAAATGGGATTGTAATAAAACGCTGTGCTCCCAGGGAAGGTCTGGGCTTTTAGTTGGAAAATCCCTGCGGACATGCATCTCCTTCGGAAGGACGTTGTCTACGCTGAGAGGAACAAGGGCCTTCTCCGCCTTTTCCCCTTCACCACCGGAAGATGGCGGAACCCTAGACGGGGCATTATCTTTGGCCTTTTTACTACTCTGTCCACGTTTTGTCATGATTATACTGCGTAAGAAACGAAGCACTGACGATAGGAAGTGTGGTTTCAACAGAAGTGGGAGAGTCCCTCGCGAAATAACGGTTACATGAAAGAAAGACAAAGGAGTATATCAGAAAATGCTTTCCGAAGGCTTGAAAGTTGAATCGAATCGAACCTCTCTCCTACTTATAGGGATAAGTTGCGCAGAAATCGAAGAGTCATGATTCAAAGCGTGCGCGGGAAACCAAAATGTCACATCATCCTCTGAACCGCCTCGGGGGCAAATATAATAATGATGCATACAGGCAATGACGTCATTCCAAAAAGGAAGCCACGCGTCAGTGGCTCAACAACGTCATATATTTCACCTCGTTCATATTGCCGCCCCGGGTCGAGGTCAAATTCTCCTAAGCCGAGGTTC
>NW_017689706.1:5125-5810 GCF_001879085.1 Nicotiana attenuata
TTACGCCAAAAGCGGCGGTTGGGCTTATCATCGGCTTTAACAACCAAGCCCCTTGTGCCACGACCTTTTAACTGCAGCATGGTACCCCTCAGGTAACCAGGGCTGAATAACTGTAAGAGGTGGTGGACCGAGACACTGCACTCAGCCCTGGCCGCATAAGTGGTCACAATACGGCACACCTTCAAGGTGTAAGGAGTGAGCTGGGCCGGACACACATTATAAAAATGGCAAAGCTCCTCCATCAGAGGGTAGATTGGAAGATTGTAACCGATCAAGAACGGGTACTCATAGAATGTGCAATATCCAGGCCGGTGCACATTGACACAGTCCGTCCCTGCCGGAACCATTTCCACGTGGTCCGGAATATGGTGCGTCTCTCGCAGATCATCTAAATGGGATTGTAATATAATGCTGTACTCCCAGGGAAGGTATGGGCTTTTAGTTGGAAAATCCCTGCGGACATGCATCTCCTTCGGAAGGACGTTGTCTACGCTGAGAGGAACAAGGGCCTTCTCCGCCTTTTCCCCTTCACCACCGGAAGATGGCGGAACCCTAGACGGGGCATTATCTTTGGCCTTTTTACTACTCTGTCCACGTTTTGTCATGAGTATACTGCGTAAGAAACGAAGCACTGACGATAGGAAGTGTGGTTTCAACAGAAGTGGGAGAGTCCCTGCGAAATACG
>NW_017689707.1:0-740 GCF_001879085.1 Nicotiana attenuata
ACATCAAATACGGTGGAATTCCACCTAGTAGGAACATCCAAACACAATGTTTTGGTACATTCTACCTTTACATGTGCACAACACTGTTTAAACTTTAAGGTCCTTGCAGGCGAAGATCTCACATACCTCACAACATTTCTAACACGTGTCACAGAAGCATCAAGTTCTTTCAAACCATCTTGCACAATTAGATTTAGTATATGAGCCATGCATCTCACATGAAGATGCTTACCACTCATCATATTAGTTTTCCACATATCTAACTGTTTAGACAATTCTTTAACTGTGACATCATTTGAAGAAGCATTGTCCACGGTAATAGTGAAAACCTTGTCTAATTTCCATTCAAGCAAACAATCCCTAATAACTTTAGCCATCTCTTCACCCTTATGACTAGTAATAGGGCAAAAATCTAGTATTCTTTTATGCAACTTCCAATCCTTATCAATGAAGTGGGCTGTCAAACACATATAATTTATTCTTTGTAGTGAAGTCCATGTGTCTGTTGTGAGGCAAATTTTTGGTTGTGCTTCTCTAAAAGACTTTCTTAGATTTTGCTTCATTTCACTGTAAACTTCATAACAATCCCTTGTTATTGTTCTACGAGAAGGAAGACGAAATAATGGTTGAGTTTTTCTCATAAACTTCATAAAGCCTTCATTTTCTACAAAGCTAAATGGTAGTTCATCAATAACTATCATCTCAATTAAGGCCCTCCTAACAACTTCTTGTTCAAATTT
>NW_017689707.1:5141-5810 GCF_001879085.1 Nicotiana attenuata
ATTTTATTCATCTTTTCAGGCTCACCCCAATATTTCTTGAACTTTTCTTGCATTCGCTCAGCCATTTTTCTCAAATGCTCATCCTCACTAGCTAAACACATTTTCAAATGACAATAAAGTTCAGATACATCCTCAAAATGAGAATTACAAGTGACATAACGTGAACCTGAAACTTTTTTAGTTAGCTCGTGAAATCTTGCAAGAAACTCTATCACATTCCTCACATTCACCCAATCATCAGAATCAAGAGGACCTACACTACTACCATCTTCACAAACATGAGAACATTGATAAGCAGAAAATCCATCATCAAAAAGATGAAACTTGTCAAAGGCCATTTCAAATTTTTGTGCCGTGTCCAACATCAAATAGGTGGAATTCCACCTAGTAGGAACATCCAAACACAATGTTTTGGTACATTCTACCTTTACATGTGCACAACACTGTTTAAACTTTAAGGTCCTTGCAGGCGAAGATCTCACATACCTCACAACATTTCTAACACGTGTCACAGAAGCATCAAGTTCTTTCAAACCATCTTGCACAATTAGATTTAGTATATGAGCCATGCATCTCACATGAAGATGCTTACCACTCATCATATTAGTTTTCCACATATCTAACTGTTTAGACAATTCTTTAAACTGTGACATCATTTGAAGAAGCATT
>NW_017689708.1:0-5810 GCF_001879085.1 Nicotiana attenuata
AATCGTCGAATTGTTCTCTTTTGATCGCATGTGGCTTGTGTCGGATATACCCCCATTCTGATGTACTCCTTGATGTCATGGAACCATGGTTCACCATCAGGTTTTTCCTCAACCATATTACAATAGGCATGCTGATCACGAACAAGAATATGCAGAGGGTCGACATAAGTTTTGTCTGGATGGTGCAACATTGACGCCAAGGTGGCCAAAGCACCAGCAACCTCATTATGGATTCTCGGAATATGCCTGAACTCCACTGATCGAAACCGTTAACAAAGATCGTGCAAACATTGCAGGTACGGTATGAGCTTTAAATCCCGTGTTTCCCATTCTCCTTGAATCTGGTGCACGAGAAGGTCCGAGTCTCCCAAGACCAAGACGTCCTGGACACCCATGTCTACAGCTAATCTCAAACCCAAAATGCATGCCTCGCACTCAGCCATGTTGTTGGTGCAATAGAAACGAAGCTGGGCCGTAACAGGGTAGTGATGCCCTATTTTAGAAATGATAATGGCCCCTATTCCGACATCTTTCATGTTAGCAGCTCTATCAAAGAAAAGTTTCCAACCTGGTTCCTAGACCTGCTCCACCTCGTCAATATGCATCACCTCTTCATCGGGAAAATAAGTTCTCAATGGTTCATACTCTTCGTCGACCGGGTTTTCGGCCAAATGATCAGCCAATGCTTAGGCTTTCATCGCGGTTCGAGTCACATAGATAATATCAAACTCTGTGAGCAAGATTTGCCATTTTGCGAGCCTTCCTGTGGGCATGGGCTTCTGAAAGATGTACATTAAAGGATCCAGGCGAGAGATGAGGTATGTAGTGTAGGATGACAAATAATGCTTCAACTTCTGTGCTACCCGAGTTAGGGCGCAACATGTCCCTTCAAGGTGAGTGTACTTAACCTCATAGGATGTGAACTTCTTGCTGAGATAATAGATGGCTTGTTCCTTCCTGCCAGTGACATCATGTTTACCCAATACACAACCAAATGAATTGTCCAGGACTGTCAAATATAGAATTAAAGGCCACCCGGGTTCCGGCGGGACCAACACATGAGGGTTTAACAAATATTCTTTGATCCTATCTAACGTTTCCTGACATTCATAAGTCCATTTGACCGCAGCATCCTTCTTCAACAGCTTAAAGATGGGCTCACAAGTTGTTGTGAGTTGAGCAATAAACGTGCTGATGTAATTTAATAGCCCGAGCAAACTCATCAACTCAGTCTTGTTCCTTGGAGGTGGAAAGTCTTGAATAGATTTGATCTTTGATGGGTCCAATTCAATGCCTCGATGACTGACAATAAATCCCAATAGTTTCCCAGATGGAGCACCAGATGCGCATTTCGCAGCGTTGAGCTTAAGATTGTACCTGCAGAGCCTCTGGAAAAGCTTTCTCAAGTCTTTGACATGGTCAGACTACTTCCTGGACTTTATGATCACATCATCCACATAAACCTCGATCTCCCTATGTATCATGTTATGGAATATGGTTGTCATCGCCCTCATATAAGTTGCCCCAGCATTTTTCAGACCGAATGGCATTACTCGGTAGCAATAAGTTCCCCATGGTGTGATGAATGTTATCTTTTCCGCATCCTCCTCATCCATCAAAATCTGATGATACCCCGCATAGCAATCCACAAAAGATCCAATCTCATGATTGGCACAATTATCAATCTAAATGTGAATATTTGGCAGTGGGAAATTTTTCTTTGGACTTGCTTTGTTGGGATCACGGTAATCAACACACACTCTGGTTTTATCATCTTTCGTTCAGCACAGGCACACATTGGCTAACCGACGTGGGGTACCGTGTGACTCGATGACCTTGCGTCAATCTGCTTTGTGACTTCTTCTTTTATCTTTACACTCATGTCAGTTTTGAACTTTCTCAACTTCTGCTTGACGTGAGGGAATGCTGGATCAGTTGGAAATATATAAACCACCAAATCGGTACTTGAGCCGGGCATATCATCATACGACAATGCAAAAATATCCTTATACTCAAATAATGCTTTAATTATCTCCTCCCTGATTTGTGGCTCAAGATGGACACTTATTTTAGTTTCTCTCACATTAGCTGGGTCCCCTAAATTGATTGCTTCTGTATCATTCAGGTTAGGCTTGGGTTTTTCTTCAAAATGACATAGTTCCTTACTAATCTCTTCGAAAGCCTCATCTTCATCATATTCCGGTTCATCATCGCACTCTATTTCTTGAATTATTATTTTGGAATTAGATTGACTTTTAAAACTGGGCCGAGGATTCCTCATGCATGTCATGTCATTGTAACCAGCATAAAAAGAACTCTACAGAAAAGAAAATAAAAGAAAACAAATATAAAACTACCAGGAATGATGGAAAAAAGGAAATTGCATTTCACTGTAAAATAAAGGATAACAGGGTTTGTACATCAACAAGCGGAAAACAAAAAGTCTGGGTCACAACCCTAGAATGACCCAGACGGAAAGGAAAATAAAACAAACTACCAAGACTCCCTCTGGGTAGGGAGAAGAGTAGTCTTCCAATTGTTAAGCTTTACATTTGGCCCGACGAACTGCACATCTACCTTGCTAGACCATTCTCCAACTTCCACCATATTCACATCATCAAACAAACTCTGAAACCTTTCCATTAACTCTTCATCCACGTAAACCACATGACTAGGAACCATTGTTGGTTGGGTGTTTCTTGGCACTTGGCTTGACGAAAGACCTGGAGAGACGTGGGATAGGCTTTGGAAGTGCCCACGTCTTCTGTTTCAATCTTTTAGCTCTTTTCACATCTGCTGTTGTGGGTTTGAACCCAAGACCGAACGTGCCCAAATTTCCAGGGAGAGACAACGGTTGTATGATCCTATAAGGATGCACCCAAACCTTTACCTGGCACAAATCCGTTTTTTAGCATTTCAACGGCCACCATGACGGATGCAGAGGCTATCTTTGGAGTTGGCAGAGACTTCCGTTCTGGAACATTCTCAATCGGCACCATTTCAGAAACTTGGTGTACCCACGGCTCTTCATCGTCTTTGGCCTCAATAAACGGAACAGAGGCATCACTGTGAGCACATAAATTATCCTCACCATGTACGACAATTTCTTGTCTGTCCCAATCAAACATGACCATATGGTGTAATGAGGACGAGACTGCTTTGGCGGCATGTATCCACGACCGACCCATCAGCAAATTGTAGGAGACGGCCATGTCCAATACTTGGAAGTCCATGGTGAATTCCACTGATCCTATTGTCAACTCAAGCACTATATCACCAACTGAATCTTTCCCACCACCGTCAAATCCCCGAACGCCTATGCTATTCTTGTGAATCCTCTCATCCTCAACTTTCAACTTGTTCAGAGTAGAGAGGGGACTGATGTTTGCACTTGAACCATTATCAACTAACACCCTGGTGACCATAGACTCTTCACATTTTACCGTAAGATAAAGGGCCTTGTTGTGTTCAGTTCCTTCCATGGGCAACTCATCATAAGAAAAGGTGATCTTGTTCACCTCAAATATTTTGTTGGCGATCTTCTCTAGATGGTTCACTGAAATTTTATCAGGGACATGAGCTTCGTTTAAGATTTTCATCAAGGCCCGATGATGCTCATCTAAATGAATCAATAATGTCAGCAATGAAATCTGAGCGGGAGTCTTTCTTAATTGCTCCACGATGGAGTAATCTTGTACTTTCATTTTCGTTAGAAACTCCTCCTCTTCTTCCTCAGTGACTGCTTTCTTTACTACAATTGAACTATCCTTGGATGCTTTGGCTCTTCTCAACTCTTCCAGGACAAAGCATCTCCCCGAACGAGTTATCCCTTGGGCCTCATTGACTTCTTCTTTCACTTTTTCCCCTTGTAAGTCACTGTCACCCGTTCATAGCTCCAAGGGATAGCCTTGGTGTTGATTACCGGCAACTAGGTTACAGGCTTGATGATGACTGGGTCTGTGCGGGCACCCTTTACAATTAAGATAGGCCTATTTGCCAATCCTAGCACAATCACTTTTGACTTCGTATCACTTGTGGATCTCTTCTCAACTACCACAGAAGGTTCACCTTTTGTCATGGTTAACTTGTTCACCGCTCCTTCAACTATTGGTTTTGCGACACTTTTCCCTTTGGTCGGCTGGACCTCGCTGGATCGAATCATCACAACAAATTGCGATGGCTTCTTGGGCTCCCCACCTTTGTGTACTATCTCGATCATGTTCGTTCCCTCATGAACTGGTAACTGATTTTGGTTAATATTGGGTGCCTCCGGGTTTGGATTTCAATCCGGTTCGTGTCAATGAGTTCCTGGATGGCATTTTCCAGGTGCCAGCACTTCTCCGTATCATGCCCCAGAGTTCCAAAACAATATTCACAGCTCACAGAGTAATCAAGATTCTTGGGGGGCGGATTCTGCAATTTCAACTCAATTGGCCTCAGCTTATCCAACTGCCTCAATCTATGGAACAAACTAGTCTAAGACTCCCCAACGGGTGAAAGTTTTCCGCTGCCTCTCATTGTTGAATGCTGGATTAGGTCGGAAACCTGGACCGGGAGGGTTTCGGTAGTCTCGGGGAGGTGGGCAAGCATTTTGTGGAGCTGGGTAGATGTTTTGTGGGACTGGGGGACGCCATTGTGGTGGGGTATATGACTGGGCATGGTGGACAGAGATATGAGGGTCTGGTGATGGGTAGTAATGTTTGGGTGGATTATAGGGGTTTTGGGTGTAGGCTTTGTGTGGGGGGCGAGGCTGTGTATAATTGTGTGACGGGCCCTTTGGTCTAAACCACGATCCTGAATCAACTGTTGTCACATCTTCTTTCTTTTTCTTCCCAATTACTCATCCGGTACCGTTTTGGATGGCTTGGGTGGTTGCTTTGATGGCCCAATAGCTCATGATTTTGCTTGACCTAAGATCTTCTTCCACCATCCCACACATCTTCACTACCTCGTTGAATGATTTACCTATGGACGATATCAGATGGCCAAAGTAAGTGGGTCCTAAAGCATGCAGAAAATACTCCACCATTTCGTTCTCCTCCATCGGAGGGTTGACTCTTGCCGCTTGTTCTCTCCAGCGAAAGCCATATTCTCTAAAACTTTCTCCTGGCTTCTTTTCTATCTTAGTTAGAGACAATCGATACGGAACAATCTCGAAGTTGTACTGGAAATGGCGGGCAAAAGCTTGGGACAAATCATCGCAAGTATACCATCGGTTATGATCTTGACGCGTATATTATTCTAACGCCGCGCCGCATAAACTCTGGCTGAAGTATGCCATTAGCAACTCATCTCTTCCACCCGCTCCTCTTATCTTACTGTAGAATCCCCTCAAGTGGGCCATCGGATCCCCATGCCTGTCATATAAGTCGAATTTAGGCATCTTGAATCCTACAGGCAACTGAACATCGGGGAATAGACACAAATCATTGTAGGCCACGCTCACCTGACCTCCTAATCCCTGCATGCTTCTGAATGATTGCTCCAGGCTTTTTACTTTCCTGAACATCTCCTTCTGCTCCGGGTTTTTAGGTGGTTTTTCTGTCTCGGTTGGGAGGTCAAAACGGGGGTAATGATCTGGTGCCTTGAAAGTAGGCTCCGGGGAATAATATTGGTTATCCTGGGTCTGGAACAAAGGTTCTTTGGAGGATCGATGAAGTGTAGCTGGCAGTGGTGCCACAAAAATAGGAGTGGCTGGTGGAGGGGGGGGGGTATGGAATTGGTTTAGCCGGTGGTGCTTGTGTGGTTTGGGAAGTGGTGCCTTGATAATAGTGGTAATTGGTGAAGCCCTGTGCGTTTTGTGGGGATGA
>NW_017689709.1:0-614 GCF_001879085.1 Nicotiana attenuata
TCCTCCATTTGTAGTATCAACAATATGCACCTGTTTTGTACCCATCTCATCAATCTTCTTTGTCAATATGCTCATCTGGGTCATGAGTGTGGCCATGTTCTCTGCATGCGAATTATTGGGTCAAGAGGAACTGAATGCACTATGGGTGCCAGTGTTGTACCTCTAGTCATCCACCCCGAATTTTGTGACATCTTATCAAGAAGGATTTTGCACTCGGTGAATGTCTTACTCAAAAATGCACCTCCAGCTGAAGCATCCACATTTGCTTTTAAATTGTCAGCTAGCCCCATGTAGAATCTCTGGTCGAGCATCTGGTCTGGAATGCCATGGTGAGGACACTTCACTAGCATCCCTTTAAATCTTTCCCGAGTTTCTTGCAAGGACTCAGTCGGCTGCTGCTTATACTGCAATATTTCATCAATCTGTCTTGCAGTCTTGTTTGGCGGATAGAACTTGTTCAGGAACTGCTTGAATAATTCCTCCCAGGTGACAATGGAATTGATAGGGAGTGAATTTAACCAAGTCTGAGCTTCCCCGGTCACAGAGAATGGGAACAGTAACAGCTTGATAGCTTCCGGGGTCACATTTGGCTACCTTTGGGTCACACAAATTGA
>NW_017689709.1:4805-5810 GCF_001879085.1 Nicotiana attenuata
AGTCACAGTGGAAAGATCCTGAAAATCAAACTTCCGTGACATTAGATCCTTCATCATCTTTGCATAACCGGGCTTCTCCCTCAAGGCATCCATCAAAGGAATATTCAACTGAATTTGACGCAGCATCTCCATGAATTTCTTGTATTAAACTTCCTTCTTTTGTTTTACCAGTCTCTGAGGGAAGGGTGCAGGTATCACCCTTTGTGCACTGCTTGCTGGCTTCTCTCTATTGGAGTTTTCTGGTACAAGAGGTGTCACCTGATCTGCAGCTTGCTCATTCATCTTATCCTTGCCTTTTTCCTCATGACTCTGTTCCACCACCACTTCAGTAAGTTCTGTTGTTTCATCTACCTCTAATAGAGCTGGAGTGGCTGGCGTACTCTCCTTGCTGGCTTGTATAATTTCCTGCTCTCTGTCTAAGTCTCTCCCATTCCGGAGACTCACTGCCATCACCTGATTCGGGTTTTGCTCCTTGGGGTTGATGTTTGTGTCTGCAGGCAAGGTTCCTTGAGGGCGGTTGTTTAAAGCCATGGACAGCTAACCCAGCTGCGTTTCAATGTTCTTTATAGCTGAATCATGCCCTGCCAACTTTTCCTGCACATTACCATTTGTCCCAATGAGTTGCTGAAGCATACCCCTGATTTCCATCATGTTGTTATCTTGCTGCTGAGGAGGTGGTTGATATGTTAATTGCTGCTGATTTGCTGTGGATAGCCCTGTGGTTTCTGATATGGTACTGGCTTGACATAATTCATATCTTCTCTTTCCCCTTGATTTTCACCTTCCCGCTCCATGAACACACATAAGACTGATTAATACAAGGTGTACACAGTCCTCCATTTGTAGTATCAACAATATGCACCTGTTTTGTACCCATCTCATCAATCTTCTTTGTCAATATGCTCATCTGGGTCATGAGTGTGGCCATGTTCTCTGCATGCGAATTATTTGGGTCAAGAGGAACTGAATGCACTATGGGTGCCAGTGTTGTACCTCTAGTCATCC
>NW_017689710.1:0-5809 GCF_001879085.1 Nicotiana attenuata
TATTTTCCTCAATCCAAACCTTTTGTATCTTTTAGTTCACGGATCCTTAAAACCCCATATAAATTCAATTGTTATCCGGATTCCAGGGTAAACAAGTAGCTTGGTATCGGCATACCGCATAGTCTTCCTCTCGCAGCAAATAATTTTGGAGAATGGTTTTAGGTTTCAAAAGCATTTCGTTATTTTGAAGCCAACACTTGAAATTTTACTTCCGATTGATTGGAGGAATTTGTACGAATTGCTCGAGGTGAAGCATTTGGCATTTCGGCACGAGTACTGTGAGTAGTAATCTTACCACAATTTGTGTTTTCATAACCTGCATGGTTTATATATGATTTTGAAAATAAATGTATTACCGATGCTTTGAAAATTGCATGCGGGACAAGTCCTTTACTTGATATGATACGAAATAGTTTACTTGAGATGTTTACCGATTAATCAAAATATTTTCACTTTTACTCGATATGTTTTATCGTTACTTGAGATGTTACAGTTATTTGAAGTATTCTCACTGTTACTAGATATGTTTTACCGTTACTTGAGACATGATCACTGTTACTGAAATAAAATTACAAGATTTGATAAGGAATGATATGCCCTTTATTATTTTGAAAATGCTTTTGTACGAGTATTTACTATTTACAAGAAAGAGTATAAATGGGAGGAGACTTTGAAGGATCCCGTAGCTAACGGCGGGTTCGTTAGACCTGGTGCACCTTGTATTTACAGATTACCGATTACCGATTACAGTTATAGCCCTCGCTAGTGGGAAGGTAGAACTAGCATACAGTTACAGTTTTTCCTCGAGTAGGGACCTACTGTTATACTTGACTCCTTTTATGAAGGGGTCCACACAGTGATACAGATTACATGATCCTTTTCTGAAATCTCCCAAAATATAAAAGATTTACTATGACACAGTATTTACCNCAGGAGGATAAATCTGTCAAATCTAATATGGAGAAGAAGCTCGCTGAACCAACCACAAAATCGATTCCCTCCTCTCCTTCCGGTGCAAGTATTGGAAACACTGATCTGGGAGATGCTGCATTGGGTCCTTCCTCTGAAGTTGATGCCCAGTCATCTGAGCCAATCCATCAAAAAATTTGCACAGAAAATGACCAAACCACTTGTTCGATATTTGGTTTTGATTCATCAGATGAAGCTTCTGCCAGAAACACGAAGGCAGAGAAACAGAATGTGGTGGTTTCAGATACTACCTCCATTGATGCCAATGGGAAAAGTTTATCGGCAGATACCACAGATAGTTGTTTCCTAGAACCTGCTGCACAAAGTGAAGTAGAAGAAATAGACAAGACAAAAGTTTCAGTGTGTGTATCTGCAACTTGTGCGAGTGCAAAGCCTGCCATAAATTTCTTCTCAGACACTACAAGTGGACCTGATCCGCAGAATGGGCTACATGTTGCGGCTTTAAAGCAAACTTCTGATGTTAAACATCTTGGTGACTTAAATATTTCTGTGGAGGAGGGAAATTTGGATGCCTCTCCAATTGGTGATAATCATGGTGCTGAAGTTTCTTCTTCTAAACCTGCAATTGACTCCTCAGGTGAAACTTCTTTAAAGCAAACTTTTGATGTTAAACGTCTTGGTAACTCAAATTTTTCTGTGGAGGAGGGAAATTTGGATGCCTCTCAAATGTGTGATGGAGTTGATGTTAATAATGGTACTGAAGTTTCTTCTTCTACACCTGCAATTGACTCCTCGGTTGAAGCTTCTTTAAAGCAAACTTCTGATGTTGAATGGTTTGGTGGCTCAAATGTTTCTGTGGAGGGGGGAAATTTGGATGCCTCTCCAATTGGTGGAGTTAATAATGGTGCTGAGGTTTCTTCTTCTAGACCTGCAATTGACTCCTCGGTTGAAATTTCTTTGAATGCTGCTCTTGTAAATAACACCGACTGTCAACTTGATCTCTCTCCTGGATCTCAAGCATGTGGCTCCAGCTTGAACTCTTCCGATGCCAGTGCTGAAGCAAAAGCTTCTTTTAATGAGAAGATTGTTCACTCTGAGCCCAGTCAGGCGGAAAGTCATGAAGTAACTGTAGTGAGCAGTTGCAGCGCAACTGTTTATTCTTCTGCTTATGTTTCTTCTGCACAACGTGCTGCTGAAGAAACTGGGCATGCTGCTGAAGAAACTGCAGTGGGCAGTCAGGCCGAAAGTCAAGAAGTAACTGTGTTGGGCAGTTGCAGTGGAACTATTCATTCTTCTGATGATGTTTCTGCGCAGCATGCTCGTGAAGAAAAGATTCAGACTGAGGTCTAGGTCTATTGATGCTAATCATACTAACAATGCTACTTAAACATTACCTTAGTCAACGGTAAGCTTTGATGTAGGATTTCATACAATGTCCCATGAGGTTGTTTCTCTAGCTGAACTACCTTTTTGTGTAATCAAGGTCATTTGATGTCCCTAAAGCTGTTTGGGTTTTGTCTATCAAACCAATTTTGATTCTCCAGAGTGTCATGTGGTAAAGGAAAAATCAAAGGGAAAGGTTACTCAGCCAGGCTACAGAAAAAAGTAGTCCAGATCTTGTGCAATTTCTATGCGGTCATCCAGGTTGAAGGTGTTTGAAGGTTATAACAGGTTTCAATTGGATGCTCACAAACTAATGTCCTAAACCAGTTGAGAAAGTTGGACAGTAGAGACCCCTAGGGAGCTGGTGTAATGGAAATTGTTTGGCTATACAATTGCCAGCCTATTAGAAATATCATTGTCAAATGAGTGAGTGAATTGTATCTCATGGGTGGGGCAACAAATTTTGTGACTGTACTCCATTGATGAAAGACTCGCGAAGATTTTGATTGTACATATGTAGTTCTGTGTAGATCTTATATTCTGTTCCCAAGGTCCTCAGAGATCCTTGTAATTCATCACTTGAAATGATAATAGCACCAAAGTATCCAAGTTTCAGGTTAACTTCTTCACTATGTGATCCCTCGTATTTTGCTTGTTAGGACTGTGCGCCCCTCTTGCTAGCAACACAGATTCTTTCTATGTACATATTATTTTACATATTGGACGGTTTTCTTAGTTCCTGTTGCTACCCGAAAGTTTAGCTTATTGCTGCAGATATGACAAGTTGTTCGCTAATCTTTACATATTGATGGAATGGTTAGACACATTTGTGATCGAAAATTTCTTTGTTTATCTATATCTATAATTGATGTACTAGACTTAAGGTAGAATCTTTTGAGGGTGGAATACTTGGATTATCTTATCCAGTTGGTGTGAGTTCAGGAAGAAAAAAAAATGAAGGGGAATTTATGTTTATAATGTTGTCACAACAACTGACAAAATAATTGTAAGATGGAATCTGATCCAAATTCTTGTTTTGTAAAATGGATGAACTTTGACATATTTTATGCACGCCTACACATATTCCTTGCTATATTCTTTATCGGAAACTCAGAGGTTGGCAACACAGGACGTGCAGGCTTGTCTATTTTGTTCTCTTAGTACTTTCCTATAAATGACCATTTGTTGTTAGTTCTCTATAAGAATCAATCTGTAAATTCAATATCTATCATGGCATTCAAGCGATTTGTTCAAAGGAAGTGTTTTGCGATGCGGGGAGTTGGGATGGATTCATACACAGGTTTAATACCTTATCTTCACGGTGTAGTTAAGAGAAGGAAGTTTCTCCAAGGATTTCAAAGGCTCGAGAGACGGAAAAGTCTCTGTCCGTCTGATGAAGAAGGGAGGCATAAGTTGATTCTTCCGAAGAACAGGAAACCAAGTGGTTGTGGGTTATGGAGATGGTAGTAATTCTCTTGAAAACAAGAAAGACTACCTATGAAATTATGCATCCTTGTGTTATAATGCTACTTGGAATTTCTCAAATAACGGTCATTTCTATGTGCAAATTGGTAATGTTCAAATGGTAGAAAAATTCCAGTTTATATACTGACCAAGATGATTAGAATGGTTCTATCATCTATGTCAAAATAAATTAATTGGATATTTTTAGTATTCAGTATAGAGCACGAATCGATGTTTTACTTGTCCTCTCATATCTTTATGGATGTACGATATTAGCATTTTCTTCTACTCTAGGGTCACTTTTGCAAAGTTCCGTTGGCACAATAATATGACCTGCTCTGAGTCTGACTATAGCTCATGAAGAAGTAAAGTTGGCAAATATCACAAAATCATAAATAATGAAATTGATCTAACCTACAATTTGAAGGACTCCAAACTAATACCTAGACTCGGCTGGATTATCATAGAAGGGTGACAGTAATTTGCTAGAAAGGAAGCAGCAATATCAGAAGTAAAATTAGATGAATTCTTTATCTTAAATAATATAGGAAATAGCAGTACCTAGGATGGCAATGGGGGAGGTGCAGGTACGGGGCGAAGCGGGACGGGTTTCAGCATTTGCGGAAATAAGGGGGTGGGGGGTCGGGGGGGACGTGGGGCAAGATGTCGCCCTGTGATTTTACAATCAATAGATTGTGCGCGGAGCCTGAATGCAAATGTTTGGAGGCTAATTTAAAACTTTTCAATTATTATCATAGTAAGTAGTAACATGCTAACATGACTGTATAGACTTTTGTAGTTAGTCATTCTAATTTGGTTGAACTCTTTAACTTATATAGTTATATTTGTAACCGGAAGTAGTCATACCTCTTTTCTTAATTTTAACTGGAAGTAGACATTTAACGTATACGTCTTGATTTTTAAATGTAGACATCGTAGTTGGCGGAAACTTTGCTACTCGACCTCCGTTAATGCTACAATAAAATTTATGAATGTAGTAGTAATATTATTTGCTGCCAAAGGAAATTGCCATGAAGCTGTGATCAGTTGATCATTGATTAATCAATATTTATAATAAAAGTGACATAAAATTTCTCTAAAAAGAAGAATGTAATGCATCGGAATATGGTATCTTGTAATACCCTACATTTGTAAAAAAACAAGGGTGTATTGGCCATTATAATAATATTAATAATAAGTATAAGAAACTAACTATGAAAAAAAAATGACACAAAACGAAACAAATTATGGATTAGGATGGTAATTATGGAAGCTACATATGACTTCCATGTCTTGCTATGGAAACCGAAGAGACCCAATTTGAATAGGAATCAAATGCCTAGGTTTTTTTCTTTTTACATGTATAAATAGTAGTGTATTGGGTGATACCCTTTTTGCTTGAGCCCGACCGGGTTGGGTCCGGTCCGGGACAAGTCGGGGCCATCGAACCCGACCTGGATGCAAGGTAGAACGACGGCCACGTCAACAACCGAGGTCGAGTCATTTCGAGACCGTTGCAGAGCTCGATATGAGTCACCACCGGATGGAGAAACACACAAGGTCGGAAGCCGGACTCGTAACGAATAACCAAGCGTCGCCGGATATCTCGCCCAAACGTGATTTTCTCAACCACTTCAGGCCATTAAGGCGTAATTACAGGGATCCACGATGTAATTAATTTACCTACCTTATTTTTACCCCTAATCAGAATGTATAAAAGGGGAGAAGACCCCATAAAGAGGGGAGGGGAAACCATTACACTACGGTACCATCTCTCTCAATTCTTGTACGCTATCAAGCACAATTGTTCTAAGCAATATTATATTCTGCGATTATTTACTTTAGCAGCAATTGTTGAGTCTTTATCTTCTATTTTCCTCAATCCAAACCTTTTGTATCTTTTAGTTCACGGATCCTTAAAACCCCATATAAATTCAATTGTTATCCGGATTCCAGGGTAAACAGTTTGGCGCCCACCGTGGGGCTAAGGATATTGTGAGCTCTTTGATACTCTTTCTTGACGCATCACAGT
>NW_017689711.1:0-487 GCF_001879085.1 Nicotiana attenuata
CCGTAGGGCTATGCATTCATCGGTCTTGTGGCCCCATTCCTGATGGAATTCGCAGAGGGCATTCGACTTTCTAGAATTTGGGTCCGACTTCATCTTTTGTGGCCATTTTACCTTGGGACCGATCTTCTCCAGGGCGTAAACTATTTTTTGAAGGAGACAGCACTTCATTGTGGTGTGTACTACCTACTATTCAGAGCGGTTAGCTAAGATTTATATCCGAGAGATTGTTTGCCTGCATGGTATCCCAGTTTTAATCATTTCAGATAGAGGTACTCAATTCACTTTGCAGTTTTGGAGGGCCGTGCACCGAGAGTTGGGTACTTAGGTTGAGTTGAGCACAACTTTTCACCCTCAGATGGACGGTCAGTCCGAGCGCACTATTCAGATATTGGAGGGCATGTTGCGTGCTTGTGTCGTTGATTTTGGGGGGGGGGGGGTCCTGGGATCAGTTTCTACCGCTCGTGGAGTTTGCTTACATAGTTATCAG
>NW_017689711.1:4662-5809 GCF_001879085.1 Nicotiana attenuata
ATTCGCAGCTTTCTTGGTTTGGCGGGTTATTACCGTCGGTTCGTTTAGGGATTTTCATCTATAGCATCACCCTTGACCAAGTTGACTCAAAAGGGTTCTCCTTTTATGTGGTCAGATGAGTGTGGGGCGAGCTTTCAAAAGCTCAAGACTGCCTTGACCACAACTCCAGTGTTAGTTTTGCCATCAGCTTCAGGTTCATATACAGTGTATTGTGATGCCTCTAGAGTCAGTATTGGGTGTGTGTTGATGCATAAGGGTAGAGTGATTGCTTATGCTTCTCATTAGTTAAAGCCCCATGAGAAGAAATACCCTGTTCATGATCTAGAGTTGGCTGCCATTGTTCACGTGCTGAAGATTGGAGGCATTATCTGTATGGTGTGTCTTGTGAGGTGTTTACTGATCATCGTAGCCTCTAGCACTTGTTCAAGCAGAAGGATCTCAATTTGAGGCAACAGAGATGGTTGGAGCTTCTAAAGGATTATGACATCACTATCTTAGAAAGGCCAATGTGGTGGCCGATGCCTTGGGTAGGAAGGTGGTGAGTATGGGGAGTTTGGCATATATTCCTATTCGGGAGAGACCTCTTGCAATTGATGTTCTGGCCTTGGCCAATCGGTTCGTAAGGCTGGATATTTCGGAGCCCAGTCGGGTCTTAGCTTGTGTGATTTCTCGGTCTTCATTATTTGATCGCATCAGAGAGCGCCAGTATGATGATCCTCATTTGCTTGTCCCTAAGGACAGAGTTTAGCACGACGATGACAGAGATGTGACTATTGGTGATGATGAAGTATTGAGGATGCAAGGCCGGATATGTGTGCCCAATGTAGATGGGCTTCGGGAGTTGATTCTGGAGGAGTCCCATAGCTCCCGGTATTCCATCCATCCGGGTGTCGCGAAGATGTATCAGGATTTGAGACAACATTACTGGTGGAGACGAATGAAGAAGGATATTGCGGGATTTGTAGCTTGGTGTCCCAAGTGTCACCAGGTGAAATATGAGCATCAGAGACCGGGTGGGGCTTGCTTCAGTAGATAGATATTCCAGAGTGGAAGTGGGAGCGGATCACCATGGACTTTGTAGTTGGACTCCACAGACTTTGAAGGAGTTCGATGCTATTTGGGTGATTGTTGATCGGCTAACCAAGTC
>NW_017689712.1:0-1133 GCF_001879085.1 Nicotiana attenuata
AATACTTTCCTATCAACCAGTATTATTCGCTTTAAATTAATAATCTAAGTTAAAAACTTTAACTAAAATAAACGTAAAAGAACGAGGAAACTAGTGACTAGAATGTTTTCCATGGGCCTAACCAGAAGCGGACCTATGCAATAGGCAGATGGGTCACAGACATCCGTAAAGTGAAGCAAATATTTTATATATACATATATATGTCTCTAGAAATAGTGTTCTTAGATACAAATTAGATTTTGTTTTAAATCAAAAAGTAAGTGCACTCGCGATCTTTAAATTTTGGGTCCACCTCGGGCAAAGGAGTGAGCTATCATTTTCTTAGCTAAGAGATAAACATCATACAAGTGGTGATAGGGGAGGCACTCAATTTTATTTTTTTCCTCGTAAATTTGGCACATTATGAAATATTATGTCCCATGTTGAATTTCTTTTGGACCATATAAAAAAGATAGACAGAAAACAAAAATAGCTCCTATATATACAATGCATTTCGGCATTATTTAAATCCTTCTCCAACATGTCAATATGATGTTTGCATTTGGTTGAAAGAGATTAATTAACATGCTTTGTCTTATGAATTGTCAACGTTTTCAAACTTCAACTAACTAATCACGTCACTGGGAGAAATAGTAAAAATTAATTGTTCTCTCTCTACTGTATGGCTTGTAATAAGAAAGTACTTAAATAACGTGTTTGACTATGAAGAGAGTCAGAGACTATATATACAAGTATGGTACTCTAGAGTTCAAGTTGTATGCACAGCGATTTTTTTTTATATAATTAGGTCATTATAAGGTAATTACTAATTATCGAGAGATTTCCATGATAAATATAAATTCATGACATGACAAAAATATAGCTAACCTACTATCATATATTAAAATTCGTCTTTACACGGTGAGTATATATGACTTAACTTCATTCTAATATCAACGTGAGAAAGGGGGAGAAACTCAAAAAATTTAATACTTTGGGTGAAAATAATTTCTGAAAAGTATTTTTTTAATTGTCATGTTAATTGGCTTAAATATTTTAAAAAATATTTTTCTCATGAACTCATTTTCCTCCAATTGAAAAAAAATATGACTTCCCTACAAAAAAGAGGAAAATTATTGCCCCAACCCAACCCT
>NW_017689712.1:5080-5809 GCF_001879085.1 Nicotiana attenuata
CAGAGTGTACTCGCGGACAACTGAAGAATCAGAGAGTATGTTTGGCCGCGGTTTGACCGCGACCGCGCTGGGACCGCGGCAGGAAGCGAAAATTTCAGGTACTAAAGTGCAAAATATGGGATTTTAAGTCCTAAACCCTATATTAAACAAAGGAGGCCGACCAAGAACAAGAAGGGGACATATTCTGGACACAAATTAGACCTAAGGAGGCGGAGAGACACTACTTTAGGGTTAGACAACACCCTTGGAGGCAAGAACACGCTAGGAGCAAGGCGAGGAATTCTTCTACGAGTTTTTCCTTCCTCTTCCTACTTTTCATTGTTGGTTATGACTTTTAGTATTGTAGTTTTACATGCTATTATGAATAGCTAATTTGTTATCTAGGGTTTTGATGGAACTTTTTGTAGGATAAATTCTTGTTATTTTTATATAATTGAGCCGTAGTATTTTCTATATTTGTTCAACTACGTGTTTATTGTAGTTAATTGACAGGATCCTCAATTAGTTGTGCCTATTTAGTGTGCATAACTCGGGAGAGAGTGCATATTTAGGTAGTTGTTGAACAACATCACTCCCAGAGTATATGAGGGATCAATAACCGAGGGTTTAAAGGTGGGATTAGGGATAACGAAGCCTTGGGTGCGATCTGAAGTGAGCTGTATTAAAAGCCAGCTAGTGTAGCTCGGGAGATTGCGTCTAGTAAATTGTCGTAATTACTCGGGAGAGATT
>NW_017689713.1:0-533 GCF_001879085.1 Nicotiana attenuata
CAAAATGAATGACTGACTTAGTGAAATCTTAAAAAAAAAAAGACTAAACAAAACTTCAGCTACTAGAGCTCTAGAACTTCAGCTTTAGAGACTGAAGTTCTACCAGTTACTAAAACAAAAACTTCAACTCTAGAGCTGAAGTTCGCCAGTTACAAAACAAAACTTCAGCTCTAGAGCTGAAGTTCGCCAGTTACAAACAAAAACTTCAGCTCTAGAGCTGAAGTTCGCCAGTTACAAAAACAAAAACTTCAGCTCTAGAGCTGAAGTTCGCCAGTTACAAAAAAAAAACTTCAGCTCTAGAGCTGAAGTTCGCCAGTTACAAAACAAAAACTTAAGCTCTAGAGCTGAAGTTCGCCAGTTATAAAAAAAAACTTCAGCTCTAGAGCTGAAGTTCGCCAGTTACAAAATAAAATCTTCAGCTCTAGAACTGAACTTCAGGCCCGGCTACTAGAATGCTAAAGTTTTGCGTGATTGCCTTTGCTACTTCAGCCCCGTATGCTGAAGTTATGCGAAAAAGCGGGTACGCTTGCAAT
>NW_017689713.1:5108-5809 GCF_001879085.1 Nicotiana attenuata
CTCAAAGTTATATCCGCCCTCAACCTCTTTCTTTTATGGAAGCGCCGATTCCAATTAGTTTACTAAGTACACTAAAAGAAAAATAAGCAACTGATTTGCAAGGATTGAGTTGGAACATCGATTCAAAACTTCAACAGGAAAAATTTATATTGAAGTACCAAACACCACAGAGAAAGAATTTTACAATAATTGGTGAATTTGAAATTACGATAATTACTGCAGAATTTTCATACAATACGTCTCATTTCACTTATTTATTAACTTGATTAAGACTCGATCTTGGTCCAATGATTAAACCACCAGTGTTCATTATTCACTTGATTGAGACTCGATCATACTTCTGGCAAAACATGGCAAAATGAATGCTGCTTTGTGAATCTTAAAAAAAAAAAAGACAAACAAAAACTTCAGCTCTAGAGCTCTAGAACTTCAGCTTTAGAGCTGAAGTTCTCCAGTTACAAAAACAAAAACTTCAACTCTAGAGCTGAAGTTCGCCAGTTACAAAAACAAAAACTTCAGCTCTAGAGCTGAAGTTCGCCAGTTACAAACAAAAACTTCAGCTCTAGAGCTGAAGTTCGCCAGTTACAAAACAAAACTTCAGCTCTAGAGCTGAAGTTCGCCAGTTACAAAAAAAACTTCAGCTCTAGAGCTGAAGTTCGCCAGTTACAAACAAAACTTAAGCTCTAGAGCTGAAGTTCGCC
>NW_017689714.1:0-5809 GCF_001879085.1 Nicotiana attenuata
GGTTCAAGTTGGGTAATTACTCTCTCGAGGTTTTACCCGTAATTGGGACTACCATTCTCATGGGTCCATCCCAATTCCTTGTTGGGTTAATTTTGTAGTCATAGACACTCTTTCTCAAGAAGAGTCAAGACCCACTAAGCTAGACTTAGTGTTTGCAACCACCAAATCCAAGTGAAAACATAAAATTAACCCAAATATCAAACACCCAACATCATTCAAGCATTAAACAATCACACCCATTAATTACCCACATTAGGGTTGAGCCACAACCCTAGCTAATGGGTTTAGCTAGCCATAATAACAACATAAATTGAAGAAGAAATAGATAAAATGAACACATTAATTAACTAGAATGTTAATCTACAATAATCCACGTTAAAACAAGTTGAAAATGCCCAAAATAGGCTAAAACTTTTGTCTCACGAGTGCAGCTGCTCTCTGGTGTCTAAAACTTAACCTAGAAATAATAAAATATTCTATTTATACTATGCCAGAAAAATCAAACAAAAATACCCCTGCGGGGCTGGCGCGGACCGCGCAGAAATGCAGCGCGGCCGCGTAGGGGTCTTGGCCTTCGATCATTCACTTCTGGAGCTGGGGACGCGGACCGCACAAAGAAGTAGCGCGGCCGCGCAGGCTAATGGGCGCGGACCGCACAACACTGAAGCGCGACCGCGTAGACACCAGCGCTGACCGCGTAGACACCAGCGCTGACCGCGCTTGGAGACTCCTGAAATGGGTGCTCTCTGAATCTCCTAGCGCGGCCGCGCAACAAATCAGTGCGGTCCGTGCTAGGTCCTCCTGTCCCTACTTCAATGATTTTTGATACTTGAGTAGGTTTCACTCCGTTTCGAGCTGATTCTTGACTTTCGTCATCTTGTCGCTCAAACCTGCAATCAAGCGCACTTTGTAAGCATTCTGGGTCTATTTTATGACAATTCATACATAAGGCATAGGCAAGTATGGGCATAAAACGTGTTAAAATTACAGTTATCAACCCCCCCAAACTTAAACCTTTTGCTTGTCCTCAAGCAAATAAAAGAAGACCCAACCCTAAAAAGGAAACATCCAAGTAATTCCAGCTTATCCTAAGGAAGCCTCATCACGCATCAATTGGGACTAACAATTGCCCTTAATACGAATGCATCATTAACACATTTTTAGTCTTTTGAGAACTATGGATCGAATGTGACACGAGAGCATCAAGGGTTGACTCATTTCATCAAGGCGCTTTTCTCAAATACCTTGGTCTTTGTGGAATCCAAACTCACACATCCTCAACTCTCCCTAAGCGAACCTCACTTTTTAGAGTAATGACACACAACCTGAGGTTGATGGATTTTTTTTTTCACTCATTTCTCTCACAAAGAAGGTCATAAGTCCAGCCTTAGGTACCATATGCTTGCCCCTTATGTAAGTATCCACTAATGTAGGCTTCCTTCAACTCAAGATCATATAGGGCTTTTGAGGAGTCTTTATGAAGGCTTTTGGGTGAAGGTAGGATATGTTTTTGTTCATTTAGGTTCAATCTTCCCTTTAACACTTCTTTTGATTCATTATGGCATACTTTTTGACTCATTTGAGTATTTCACTTCTTTCAATTCTTTCAAGGGGTTAGAGAGACACATTGTCACTCTTTCTTTTGCAATTCAGACCTTTCTCCTTTTTCTACTTTTACACAACCTTTTTCACTTTGTTTTCTTTGAATCCCCTTTTCCGGTTCTTATTCACTTTTGCATTTTTTTTTTGTCTTTTTCTCTTATTCATTGCCTCCCTTTTCTTTTGCTTTTGCGCCTCTTTACCGCATTGAATCCTTTCTTGTCTCAACCCCCCAAACTTAGGTATTTGCCATCGCTCAAGGGAAGATTTGGGTGCTAAGAGAGGGTCTCATTGAGAACGGGTATAGGCAAGTAGCTTTTGTTCATGAAAGAAGAAGGTTAAGGCTCAAAAGGGTTAAACTAGGGATCATTTCATTGGTAGGTTATGGAAATTGTTCAAATTTGGAAGTTCGGATCAAGGAGGGCCTATATTCACTTCTCAAGTCAAGTTTCACCTATGATTTCGCCTCAACAAACATTCAGGGCAAGTTCTAGACCGTCGGCTTGGAGCTTAGACTCATAATTCAACTTCTTACCACACACATACTCAGGGTTTGCTAAAGACATCGAGTTGAGAGCCCACAACGACCTTAGTTCCAATTCAAGCGCACAATGGCCCCACACGACCATATGATGATTGTTTGGTCAACACAAGAGTCTCAAGGCCACAATTTTCACCATCCTAAACACAACATTATGTATTTGACCATGGGATCAAAGGCAAATGTGTTAGGCCCAAGTGAAGCTTGCCTGAGGTCCTCTTAACTACAAGATATTGAAAATCAAAAAGAAGAAAAATCAAAAACGGACTCAAACCCTTAAGAAGGTTGTCACGCCATCTATCATTGGGAAGAGCCACCCGGTTCGCACAACACACTACCCTTGGAAAGAACCGTGGCATTAAGAAAACCAAGGGCTTATTGAAAACACTAAAACCGAAACAAAAGGCTACGAGCCTCACTACTAGGCTAAAAAACGAAAAATTTGAACGAAAATTAGAAAAACCGAATGAATATGTACAATGGGGAGTAGAATATACAATGGGATGAATATATACATAAGAGTCTAAAAGTAGCCAAAGTTAAAAGTTATATACAGGCCAACTATTTAAAAACCAAAAACAATCCAAAACATAGACTAGAAATGAAATAAATATATACAGTCATCCAATGTATCAGAATCAAAATGGTAGGTCGCACCCCCACGAATAAAAGCTGGCATTGTCCCCAATGCCAACTACCAAGATAGCTCAAAAACATAGTAAAAGGATATAGAGAGGCCCCTCAAGCCTAGTCCACATGCGTGGGGTCTCCTGTCGTTCCTGGATCCTCTGTAGTAGCCGGGACCTCAGACTGGTCTCCGACCTGCTGCTGCTGTGCTGCTGGGACATGAGCTGGATCAAGAACAGGCTGAACCACCGGTGGGACACTGGATGTACCCTCATGAACCTGGGCCACCTCTATCACAACTCCCTCAGTGCTAGGGAGTTTCCTCTTCTTCCTCGGCCTGGGGGTCTCCTCCTGCTGTGGCTGAACTGCTGCTGGATCAATAGTTGGCTCCCTGAAAAGCAGGTCAAGTGGCATCTGATCCGCCAAAAGCTTATCCACATCCTCCCTCAACTTCATCACTGACTCCTTGGAGGCCTTCTGCTTCCTCAATTTCCTGTGCTCCCTAGCAAGTTTACCCAGTGCTGTGCTGTGTGCTCCAACTGCCTTAGCCAAGTCATTCTGTGTCTCCATCATCTTTTCCTGGTTGGCCAGGATCTTCTTCAGTGTCTCCTCAATAGAAGGAGGGATCTCAACTGTGGAAGGGGCTGACTGTGTCTGAACTACAGTGGCCAAGTTTGACAACTTGGATGTCGCAGCTGACATCCAGTTGTTCAAACTGGCTAGAGACTGAGCAAGCTGGTGGGCAGTGAACCTGTGGGTCTTCGATGAAGGGACATCCGGGTCTGCTGCAGTAGATGGACCAGCACTAGAAGAAGGACCCTGAGGCAATGTCTCACTGGTAGCTGGGATAGTGGAAGGCTCAGTGGACTGCTCAATAACCGCTGGCTCCTCAGACTAGCCAGGTGCGGTGGAAGTGGATGGCTGAGGCTTTTTGGACCTCTTTGGGTTGTCGGGACCCAACTGACTGTACCATGAGTAGGGGGCCACTGGATCTACCTGAACATCAAATTTCTTCTTCTTTACCTTCAACTCTCTAAAGTACAGGGAAAAAGTGTTTGGGAAGGGGTAGTTTGTGTTTGTCTCCTGCCCTACCATAGAAATCACTCTCGACATGATGTTGCCCACATTCAGAGGAAAACCAGCCATAATGGAAGCTACTAACACTGCACGAGGAATAGGAACTGTGTGATCATGAGTTGAAGGGTCAAGCCTACTACACACGAAGGTCAACCACCCCTTTGCTTCAAAACTGAACGTGTTTCTCAGAATTTTCTCTCCTGCTTTCAACCAAACTGGGACAGTGCCCGGAGCTGCCAAGTGCGAGGCCAACCACGGGCGAACCTCTTCTTTCATTGCCAGCTTTTCTAAGTATTGGCTTTCGTCCTCTTCGTTGAACCCCAAAAATTCGTTCAGAGACTTCCCATCAAACATCACCACCTTGTCCCTCACTTGTGTCACCTTTGAATCTTTCACCACATGATAAACATTACAATAAAATTCTTTCACCATATGTTCATTTCCTACTATGCACCGTTCCTTGAAAAACCCCCAACCCTCTCTAGTACGGAACTGTGCTTGCACATGTGGGTTTAGAGGAAGAAGATCAGAATCAATAAATTGCCTCTCCGGAATCAATTTTCTTTTGGGCCACCACTCACGAAATCTGTGGAAGGCTATTTCACTGACAAATCTATCAGCCCATGCTTCCGGTTTTCTTGTTCTCTCAATACCACCAACTTGGGGCTCACCCCCCTCGCCGTATCCTGCACTCTCCCCAGACAATGAAGCTGTGGGGGAGGTGGAGTATTGTGCCTCACTTCTATCTTCGGACTCATCAGACGAGTCCAAAACTACATTCACCGGTTTCTTGAGGCTTTTATCAGTTGGTCCCTTGGAGGTAGGTGAAGCTGAGGGAGAGTCATGCAATTGGAGCGAGAGAGACATGTGAGTTGGCGCAGATTCAGAAGTAATACTTCGGGATGGGGCATACTCACTCCCCGACGAGTGGGAGGCAGCTCTATCAGCTTCCCGTATTATCTTGCGAGTCTTTTTTATATTCTCCCGAGTCTGGGGAGTGAGTTTAACAACCCGCTTCCCTTTTCCCCCTTCNATTTGAAAGTTCCCCGCCCGAATTCGGGGAGGAACGATGGCACTTGCGTACCCTTGATTAGGAAGAACTCTTGGGACCGCTCTTGGTGGTGGCGGAGGAGGGTCTGGAATAGGATTGTTGTCATGTACATTAGCATTGGCATTTCGACCTCTTCGTGGTACTTGAGGTACCGGAAGCTCGTCTTGCTCAACATCTTCAACCTCCTCCCCCCCCAAGGCATTGCCAAGAGGGTCATTTCCGTTTAGAGCCATGTGTACCTGATGGATCAACACAAATAAAATTAGTAAAAAGAAGGAAAGAGAAGCAAAACACAAAACTAGCTACACTAATAGTCAACACCGTAAGCTCCCCGGCAACGGCGCCAAAAAGTGATTAGCTATCGCAGCGGACTCAACCTTAGGAAGAGTGGGCGCTAACACTTTTACCCAATAGTGGTATCGGGGTCAATTTCCACAGGGAGCTAGAAAGGGAGTTGGATATTTGTTTAGCCTAGAAATGCGTGTTTGCTTCTAATTGATCTTCTAACATTTTTGGATTTTTGTGATTATCAACTACAATTTAACAACTACTAATTATAACTAAATTATGCTAAGAGATTAAATCTAGATTGTATGCAAGATAGAGAAAGGCACTAGGGTCGTGGCATTCACCTAGGTGGTCAACTAACGGGTAGAGATTCCTAATACGAGAATGATGGTTATGGGGCTTATGATATAACAGTTGCACGATTGCACTCACTCTCACACCTCTCGGTAGAAAGAGTGATTTTGCCCAATTGACTCTCTCAAGACCAATTGGGTAGGCTAACAAACCAAGCAACTTATGGTTCAAGTTGGGTAATTACTCTCTCGAGGTTTTACCCATTAATTGGGACTACCATTCTCATGGGTCCATCCCAATTCCTTGTTGGGTTAATTTTGGAGTCATAGACA